>NC_086321.1:317538542-317823542 GCF_036172605.1 Pelobates fuscus | reverse complement strand
TTTCTCTAATGTATACGACATTCCAACTCTGCCATCATTAGTTTTTTTTTTATAAAGAATAAAATCTCAGAAGTGCCACGCAATGGGGGGCCAGTATTGGACTATTGGGCAAATTCTGACAATGCAGTGGTATATTTTTAAAAGAGTAGATTCATTGCTAAAGAAAATATATTTTTTTTACTTCCATTGTTTACAGTGAAAGGCAGATGAAACCGCTTTTACTACCGAGACACTCCAGATTCCATTCACTCATACAGGAAACAGTCTAGAGAAAATTTTTTGTTAAAAAAAGTCACCATAATTAGCAAACCCTATGGGATTGAAATCCGAATTGCAAAATGTAGGCCAAAATTGCAGGTTTGGGATAATTCAGCAACTATTTTATATGCCTAAAGTGAGTTAATCTGAGTTTGAGATATTTTTAGCCTTAATTTTGGGTTTGGATTTCAATATACTCCAATTAGGAGTACTAAGAATAAACCTGAATATGTTACTGCTGGAGTAACAGTTGCACTTTAGCCTTTTTTATGGGCTTTTATCTGTGTGTTTAATAAAAAAATAATCAACTAGAATATGTCTGGTGTTTTTCCTGTTTTCTTACAGCTGCAATGATTTTTGCAAATTGTGTCAGCTATAATTAACATGATGAAACAAGACAGGGATAATGGACTTTACTGCACTATAATCAATGTAGTTAGTAACAGACACTGAACAGGGGCTTCAGGTTTGATAACTGTTCTCACAGACCTTCTTTGGAAAAGTACCCCGAAGGCAATCATACATCAAATGCCAAATCATGAACAGGCATGAGAAAATTGGTGAGTCTCCTTTATTTTGTTTTAGCAGAAGTGTGGAGACGTCATCTTGCTGAACTTATACAACTGGCCTTTTCTTCAAGTTTGAGGCCTTTCATACAGGCATTGAAAGGACAAACAGGAAATATAAAACAGAGTAAATTAAGCTTCTTTGTCAAAGTAAAATCTCTCAGCCTGCTGTAGAAGAGTCATATTTTGACCCTAGAGAAAATGAGGATTAAAGAGCAAGCACAAATTCAGCTGCTATTTCGAGTGTGCATGATGACTCAACTGCCATGACAACTAAAATAAAATATTATAGATATCCTGTCAAGTGTTGCAAAAAGTGTAAGGAATGCATTTAGTTCCCCCCAAGCTTCCAAACTAAAACTGAAAGATGGTGTAAAGACCTCAGCACATAAACATTTTGAACATTGACTATTTTGTCGTAAAGTATTACAAGTCGTTTAGCTATTTCCCTGATTTATTGACTTTAGATGCTAAATTTGATGTAAAACCCCAGAAATATGAAAATGGTGTACAATGCAAACATTGCATTATCTTAATTGCAAATTTAATCAGAGAAGATTGTTTGGCAAACATCCAAAATAAAACGTTATTGGCATTATGGTTGATAAGTCCACAGACTGAGCTTCTACTGATCATGCAAGAATATATGTCTAATATGTTTTCGATGGAGAAATTAGTCAGAAAAAAATTGGCCCAACCAATTAATCTAAAAGCACAAAATAGGGGGCGTGGCCTAGTGGCGGAACGGAATGGCCGCCTAAACGACTATCTCCTCCGACCTCACCCGCACATCGTGAGACAGCAGCCACACATAGCCGCGATAGGGAAACACTCCAAACCCGGGAGCACCCCTAAGCCCTCGGGGTCACGCCAAGCGACAGTACACGCCTCCATGCGGCACTATCTGGCCGTGACGCCGGACCCGAACTCCCAGGCGGCGTCTGAGGCCTACACGCGGTCGGAAGCATCCACTCCTGGCTCATACTCCCCAAAGAGGGAAGATCAGATGGCTACCCCCCCAGCGGACTGGCTTAGCCTACTGAAGGCATTACCAACTCGGGCAGACCTGACCACTGCCACCACAGCCCTCCAGACCTCCATTAGGACGGATCTTCAATTGATGAGGGCAGATATTCAAGGTATGGCAGACTGCATGGCCCAAATTGAGGCAGACCATGACAACCTAACGGCGACGCAGACGGCGCAAGCAGTGACCCAAACTCACCAAATGACCCAAATGCAGGCTATGGCACGGCACATAGAGGACCTGGAAAACAGGGGCCGCAGAAACAACTTAAGGATACGCGGCCTTGTGGAAGGGGAGGAAACCCTGGCCCAACTGACACACTTGCTCACAGCCATATTCAACGGCCTCCTGGGACGCCCCGTGGAGACCCCCATAGCATTTGTCAGGGCCCACAGAGCGCTGAGACCCAAAGGCCCACCGGACGACCCCCCGCGGGACGTCATCTGCTGTCTGGAATCCTACGCATTAAAGGAAGAGATCCTGCATGAGGCCCGCAGCAAAGAAGAGATTGTACACGACGGCGGAACACTGCAGCTCTTCCCAGACCTCTGCCCGGCCACGCTAGGGTACCGCAGGGCCTTAAAACCACTCACTAGAGCGCTGGTCACCCAGAAGATACGATACAGGTGGACCTTCCCGACAGGCCTGATGGCCCACACAACAAATGGCTCCAGACAAGTGCGCACGGCACAGGACCTGCAGGACCTCGTGGAGGAACTCCAACTGCCCCTGCTTCACCTGAAGTGGCCGGACCCGCTAGATTTCTACAACAGCCCGCTGCCGCCGCCAAGGGGTCAGCCACAGCCACAGCGACGACCCAGAACCTGGATCGAAACAGTGAGGCCGGCCGGGGCGACCCGCTAGCCGTGCCAGGCGATCCTGAGGACGTGTCGGGACATCTGGAACACGTAACTATATCCACACACGACTGGGCACTTGGCCCCACATGAACACGATGTATACATGACTGTCTCGTGCACCAGAGTGACCCTTGTAGGGGATGACGGGATGGGGGAAATGGGGGGGGGGGCAGCTGCCAAACAATGGGACCCTGACCTCTTGCTCACATATGGGACATAAGGATTACATACTGAGTCGAACGCACAAATACGCTTTGGGTGGGGGGGGGGGGGGGCGGGGTGGGGGGTAAAGCAAGGGAACAATGTTTTGAAGTCTGTATTGCCCGTGTAGAAACAAAGAGGGTATCACTATCAGCCAATTACCTTATGCTTCAACCTCCCCCGACACAGCAGGGGAGCTGGGGGGTTGGGAGGCAATAGACCCCTGAGTCCATAAGGCTTGATGCCCCCCCGGCTACCCTGATAGATGCTACTGTTAAGTAACGGGACCTGCGAGTCCCTTGCACGGAGGGTTAAGATGACACACTGGGACCTTTGTGTCCCCAATGCCTGCATATATATATGTGTACCTATCTGTTCTCGAATGCCTTCTGAAGCCTGGACAAAGATCCAGAGAGGACCTGCGAGTCCACACAGTGGTTTCGTTCTTTTAAAAAATATATTGTCTAAAACATGAAAGAATTAAAACTCTGCTCGATAAAATATATTTACAAAAAAAAAAAGCACAAAATATTGTGATGGCAGACTTTTATGTTGCAGTTTGGCAAATTGGGATAAGTTGCAGTTTAAGATGAAATTAATCTACAAGTCTAGTAGAAACAAAGGTTGACATTTTAACTACACTTACTCTTGAAAGTCCTACAGCTGTAGACAGTTTGAAAGGATTGACTGCATTTTTGGATATGCTGCATATTAGTTACAGAGGCAAGTACTGGTTTGCTAGCTTATGAACTGATGGGGCTACAACCATGCTGGGTCACAAATCTGGATTAGCAGTCCAAATTAAATAAATGCCGACACATGATTAGTATTCATTGTATTCATAAGTTCCAAATCTACAAACATCTGATGATGGAGAGTTTATAAATATTATCATGGCTTTTCTTAATTCCAGCACCAGATGCAAAAGACACTTGTCTTTAAGTGAGCAAATTCTAAAATTAAAGAGACACTCGTCTGGCCAAACGCAAAAAAATAAATAAAAACCCTTAAAATCCCTATTCAAGCATTTAGTAATGAACTTTTATTTATAACATTATTTTTTCTTTGGGGTAATATCTAAATATAGTTCTCTTGTTGGAAGCCTTTGCAAGCTCTCCCCTTGTAACCCACTTTCTGTGGCTGTCCAATCACAGACTTCCCATTACAGCTCAATGAGAAGTATCTGCAAGGCAGGTGCTCTGAGCAATTGTCTGCCTCTTGACATCCATTCTATTGAGCTAAACAACCAGGAAGTAGCAGGACTGTCTGTCAGATTAATAGTCGGGGGAGGTGGGTTAATGCATGAAATTGAAATCTGCACTTTTTGTAGAAATTCCAAAAGTCTGAATATTTACCTTGATGCCTATTCCCTGTTACATGCAAGACTATTAAAAGCAAATTTCCTGTTAAAGAGAATGACGAGGTCCTTATCTATCTGGGTATCAACATGATCCGTGATCCAACTAACCTTTTCATACTAATTTCCTGCTGCTCCTGTCCAATATGAAATCTGACCTGCACAAATGGGATGGGCCTTCAATATCCTGGACGGGCAGGATTAATGTATTGAAAATGAATAGCCTACCCAGAGTTTTATATCTGCTTACTGCCCTTCCTATTCACATTCCTTGGATCAACAAGCTATTACCTTACTAATTAAAAAATATATCCCTGAATATTATGGTTTTGCAAGTATTTATCTAATTGTTGTTTAGACATCTGTACATACTCTGATGAAGCCACAACTTTAGGCAGAGAATTACACACCCTTATTATTCTTACTGTAAAAAACTCTTTCCTATGCCTTAGACTAAATCTCCTTTCTTCCAGTCTAAATCCATGACCTCGTGTCCTATGCATAGTCCTATTTATGACTAAACATGAGACAAAATAATAAATCAAAAGAAAACTAAATCTATCACAATCTATCACAAATAAGTGATAAGGAATTGCAAAGTTAAAACTCTTAATTGAGAAAGTAATTACAATAAGTACCTAAATAAAACTTAACTTTTAATAAGATTAATTAAAATGGAATAAATAAATAAATCAAATAAAGCAAGGTGTTCAGTCCTTTGTATCTAAAAAAAGAGACTATTATAGCGAGGCAACAGTGTATCTATGTGAATTTTCAATAAGCAAAAAAGTATGCTATTATTAGACACTGTAATGCTTGAGACAGAGTCAAGGCTGAGAGAGAGGGAGAAAGGAGGTGCTAGCTCCTATATCAATAAGGATCTAATGTGCCTTCCTGGGCACCCCTTAAACTAAAACCTGCTCTGTGTAACGAGAATATACCCCAACACGCAGGATTCAGCTAAACAGAAGACAACACAGAGGGGAGATACGTCTACCGGACCTTAGAGTGGCCGGACTTGACGTATATAGGAGAAGTACAGAGTCAGGAACGATCCGAGGTCAAGGGTACAAAGAGACAGCGTAAACTAGGACTAGCCGGGGTCTGGTACACAGTAAACAGCAAGCCGGCAAACAGAACAGAGAAGGATAAAGAGATAACGTAGTCAGAAAACAAAGCCAAGGTAAGTACGAAGGAACACAACTGAACACAACAAGCGCTAAAGGGAACTGAAACAGAAACTACGATAGGGCAAGGAACCAAGGGAAAAAGGTGAGTATAAATAACTAAACATATATTTTGATTGGTCCCTGTCATCTCCACGCCCCCAAAAGGTAAGTGTATGGGGAGTGTGGCATGACAGGGACCAATGGGAGGCCTTTTCCAATTTAGGCTCCCACTGTCCCTTTAAGAGCACGCCCGAGACCCGCGGCGTGCTCTTAGAGTCAGAGGAAGGCGGTCACTGCCCGCCTTCCTGTTCCTGCCTTCGGATGAGCCGCGCCTTCGGATGACCTCGTGCAGCAGCAGGACCACGCGCGGCATGAACAGAGGACCCCGGCCGGCCCCTGGAAAGGGTAAGTAATGCTACAGTACCCCCCCCTGAGGTCACGACCTCTGGGCGGGGAGGGCCAGGCCTGGCAGGAAAACGAGAATGGAAAGAACGCACAAGGCGAGGAGCGTGAACAGCGTCAGCGGAAATCCAACTGCGTTCCTCAGGCCCATAGCCCTTCCAATGCACCAGGTACTGAAGTCGTCCTCTAAGGAAACGAGAGTAAAGAACAGCAGAAACTTCAAACTCCTCATGACCCTCCACTGAGACAGGAGGGGGAGGAGGATTATGCCGGGTATAGCGGTTGCGTACGTAAGGCTTCAACAACGAGGTGTGGAAGACATTAGGAATACGCAGATTCTTAGGAAGACCTAAGGCATACAAAACAGGATTAACCTTATGCAAAATACGATAAGGACCAATAAAGCGGGGAGCCAATTTCATAGAAGGCACCCGGAGGCGAATATTCCGCATGGAAAGCAAAACCCTGTCCCCCACGACATAAGAAGGAGCCGTCCTGCGATGCTTGTCAGCCTGCACCTTCTGGCGAGCAGCGGAATCCACCAAAGAACGCTGAACCTGCTCCCAAGTATTACGTAAACTAGCCAAATGCTCATCCAGAACTGGCATGCCCTGTGAGGAGAAAGGAGCCGGAAGAGCAACGGGATGCTGGCCATAGACAACATAAAAAGGAGTTTTGCCGGAAGAATCATGAGTAGCGTTATTCCGAGCAAACTCAGCCCAAGGAAGAAGGTCAGACCAATTGTTCTGATGGTGGGATACGAAACAACGAAGGTACTGCTCCAGAGATTGATTGGCACGTTCAGCAGCTCCATTAGACTGGGGGTGGTATGCGGAAGAAAATGAGAGAGTAATACCCATTTCCGAACAAAAGGCTTTTCAGAACCTGGAAATAAATTGGCTACCCCTATCGGACACAATAGATACGCGAATGCCATGCAACCTAAACACCTCTCTAGCAAATATAAGTGCCAGTTCCCTAGACGTGGGCAGCTTGCGAAGAGACACAAAATGGGCCATCTTGGAAAACCGTTCTACTATCATTAGGAGAACTGTGTTACCATTCGAAGGGGGTAGTTCAACAATAAAATCTATGGACAGGTTAGACCAAGGTCTTTCGGGAACGGGTAATGGATGCAACAGCCCACAAGGAACTCTGCGAGAAGATTTCATACAGGCACAAGTAGTACAAGCACCTATATAGTCGGTGACATCCCTGCGTAAGCAATCCCACCAGAAATACCGAGAAACAGCTGACACAGTTTTGGAAATACCAGGATGTCCAGCAGTCTTAGTGTCATTATACAACGACAGAATATCCCGTCTCTCGGGAACATCAACGAATAGTTTATTAGTAGGCCTCTCGCTAGGAGCCATGCTTTGTTTCGCTTGTATGGCCTGCAAGAGGAACGAGTCAATAGACAAAATAGTAGTAGCTATTATCCTGTCTGGGGGAATGACGGGAGTAACATCAATCTCCTGTTTGTCAGCAGTTTCGAACTGACTGGACAGAGCGTCTGCTTTAGTATTGCGATCACCTGGCCTATAGGTGATAATATAATTGAAATGAGACAAAAACAGTGACCACCTAGCCTGCCTAGAAGATAATCTTTTAGCCTCACTAAGGTAGGATAGGTTCTTGTGATCCGTAAATATGAGGATAGGATCCTTAGTTCCTTCTAACAAATGTCTCCATTCTTTAAGTGCTAAAATAATAGCAAGGAGTTCGCGATTACCCACATCATAATTCTTCTCTGCTTTGGACATCTGTTTGGAAAAGAAGCCACACGGATGCAATGGTTTTTCAGGCGACTCTCTTTGGGATAAGACAGCACCTCCCCCGATATCGGAAGCATCAACTTCAAGAATATAGGGCAATGAGGGGACAGGATGCTGTAAAATAGGTGCAGAGGTGAACGTAGTCTTAAGAAATTCAAAAGCCTGAAGTGCCTCGGGAGACCAGCCACGAGCATTGCCATCCTTCTTTGTCATATGGGTGATATATGGGTGATATAATAATTAGAGAAACCAAGAAAACGCTGAATGGCTTTCAAACCTTGTGCTTAAGGCCATTCTATGACAGCGTAAAGCTTCTGGGGATCCATACAAAAACCTTTAGCGGAAATCAAGTACCCCAAAAACTGGACTTCGGATTGGTCAAATAGACATTTTTCCAGTTTACAATAAAGACCATTAGCAAGAAGGGTCTTCAGGACTGTTGTAACATGTCTGTGATGAGTGTGTAAATCTGTAGAATATATATAATTTTTTTGGGTGTGGGCGGGGATGACTAGGGGCTTTGGGACCCCTAGTCACCTTAGGGGGGGGATAACACACTTTCATTTATGGCCCCCACCCGCCATTCAGGTGTGGGGGCCAGGGGGAAGATAATAGGTCACCCCCTATTGTTATTTAAGGCCCCCACCTGACGCTCAGGGCTGGAGACCAGGGGAGAGGACAATAGGTCCCCACCCTCATTGCTATTTAGGGCCCCCACCCACCGCTCAGGGGTGGGGACCGGAAGAGGACAATAGGTCCCCCCCTATTGCTATTTAGGGCCCCCACCCACCGCTCATGGGTGGGGGCCGGGGGGAGGACAATAGGGGTGGGGGCAAAGGGGGGCTCTAGGACTAGGTTTAATAGCCCCCACTCGAGCAGCACGGTTGGGGGCTCAGGAGGGGGGACACTAGGGGATTTTTTTTTTTTTTTTTACAGTGAGCAGCCTTAGTATTAGTAAATTTGGCTGAAAGACCAATTTAGGTCTTTCACCCTTTTGGTAGATAGCTCCCTAATACCATGGGAATTTGGATGCAGCCGCGGCACGAATAGGATCGGAGTTTCATTCATTCAAATAAAATTCCAATCCGAACAAAGTCCTGAATGTCATCCTAACATGAATGAATAAACTGTTCTCATTCTGTAAGGACGCAATTCGGTAGTTTCGCCAGCGTTCTGTCTAAGTGACAGGATGTTCGGGAAAAGTGAAAGGAAGCATCGCGGGAACACGGAGGAAAGGTAAGAATTATGGGAAAATTTATCTGACCAACGCAATTGAAGCGCACTTTACTCCTTCACTGGTCAGAGATAGTCAGGCGTAGGAAACCTCCATAAGACAAGTATTCCCTACTTTGTCTTATGTTTTAAAGAAAACTAGAGCAGACAGGAAGAAATTAAGAACAGATCCTGAGAGAGGGAGAGAAGAGGAATTGATTAAAGCAAAAGGTAAGTTCGACATGACAGTGCCGCTTTAACTCAAATTACCCCCATATGCTTTAAATATATAATTTATACTAGTGCTCTAGTGTATGACGTCCATAGTATTTGTGATAATTTGTCCCGTGACACCATGAGTTTTCTATAGAGTGCGTCATCTAGTGTTTGTTTATGTGCTTGTGTTAAGTTTCCTATTTTGTCAATCCAATTTGTATTCTCTCTAGTTTTGTTTTGATAGCCGAGCTTTGCGATGGAACATTTTTGTTATAAAGTTTCAATCTGTTTAGTTTAGAAAAAGGGCTTCTCAGAGGGGATATAATAGTATAATACCAATATATTCAGGGACATTGTTTGAAAAACAATTTTTTAAATAGGAATAGACATAGGACACCAGGTCACCCATTTAAACTGGAAGAAAGGAGATTTATCACAAAAATATGTACTAGAATGAGAGAACGCCCCTGCAACAAGAGAGAATCTCCCAACTGGTAAGGAACTATACACACAGAATAGTACTCCCAAAAAACACCAATAAGTAGTGTATCTAGTATAGCAAGAAGTAGAAAGTTATTATTAACAGTGCCATTGCCATGTACAAACCAGGCTTTATTAGGCAATGCCTAATGTACAGAGTAATGGCATGTAACACTTATGTACAAAAAAAAGATAAAGAAAAGGACAATTGTTGTATAATGTAACTAAAGATAATAGAACAATGGCAGATCAACAAGCCTCCTAATTTAGACTACTCGAAGTAACAGTTGATGGAAAGCTAGAGATCAAGGAAGGAAAGCAAAACATGATGCTAACTCTCACTTATCTAGGTTATTCTTAGACTAACAATGTGTAAGGCGGACAGTGGCAGATCCGGGGGGGGGGGGGGGGAATTATTAGGCAAGTTGTATTTTTGAGGATTCATTTTATTATTGAACAACAACCATGTTCTCAATGAACCCCCAAAACTCATTAATATCAAAGCTGAATATTTTGGAAGTAGTTTTTAGTTTGTTTTTAGTTTTAGCTATTTTAGGGGGATATCTGTGTGTGCAGGTGACTATTACTGTGCATAATTATTAGGCAACTTAACAAAAAACAAATATATACCCATTTCAATTATTTATTTTTACCAGTGAAACCAATATAACATCTCAACATTCACAAATATACATTTCTGACATTCAAAAACAAAACAAAAACAAATCCGTGACCAATATAGCCACCTTTCTTTGCTAGGACACTCAAAAGCCTGCCATCCATGGATTCTGTCAGTGTTTTGATCTGTTCACCATCAACATTGCGTGCAGAAGCAACCACAGCCTCCCAGACACTGTTCAGAGAGGTGTACTGTTTCCCCTCCTTGTAAATCTCACATTTGATGATGGACCACAGGTTCTCAATGGGGTTCAGATCAGGTGAACAAGGAGGCCATGTCATTAGATTTTCTTCTTTTATACCCTTTCTTGCCAGCCACGCTGTGGAGTACTTGGACGCGTGTGATGGAGCATTGTCCTGCATGAAAATCATGTTTTTCTTGAAGGATGCAGACTTCTTCCTGTACCACTGCTTGAAGAAGGTGTCTTCCAGAAACTGGCAGTAGGACTGGGAGTTGAGCTTGAGTCCATCCTCAACCCGAAAAGGCCCCACAAGCTCATCTTTGATGATACCAGCCCAAACCAGTACTCCACCTCCACCTTGCTGGCGTCTGAGTCGGACTGGAGCTCTCTGCCCTTTACCAATCCAGCCACGGGCCCATCCATCTGGCCCATCAAGACTCACTCTCATTTCATCAGTCCATAAAACCTTAGAAAAATCAGTCTTGAGATATTTCTTGGCCCAGTCTTGACGTTTCAGCTTGTGTGTCTTGTTCAGTGGTGGTCGTCTTTCAGCCTTTCTTACCTTGGCCATGTCTCTGAGTATTGCACACCTTGTGCTTTTGGGCACTCCAGTGATGTTGCAGCTCTGAAATATGGCCAAACTGGTGGCAAGTGGCGCCTTGGTTTTTCCACACGCTTCTTGCGACCCTATTGACTATTTTGAATGAAACGCTTGATTGTTCGAGGATCACGCTTCAGAAGCTTTGCAATTTTAAGAGTGCTGCATCCCTCTGCAAGATATCTCACTATTTTTTACTTTTCTGAGCCTGTCAAGTCCTTCTTTTGACCCATTTTGCCAAAGGAAAGGAAGTTGCCTAATAATTATGCACACCTGATATAGGGTGTTGATGTCATTAGACCACACCCCTTATCATTACAGAGATGCACATCACCTAATATGCTTAATTGGTAGTAGGCTTTCGAGCCTATACAGCTTGGAGTAAGACAACATGCATAAATAGGATGATGTGGTCAAAATACTCATTTGCCTAATAATTCTGCACTCCCTGTACAAGTACAGAGAAACCAAGTGTCCATGTTTATAGGTGGGCAGTAAAAATATACAATAACCCCACAAATAATACCTCCCCAAATAGCCCTGACCTGAGGGTTACATTTTCGCAGCAGAGGTATTGTTATGGGCAAATGCAAATATTACACGTTTTAGAATGAGGCAAAGAGGTTACGATTTCTTAAACTGTGTACTTTGTCTATAAGAGATATTGCAAACTGACAAGGTGTTAGAAATGGAACATATTGTTTTTCATACATGTTTAACCCCTTAAAGACACATGGCATGTGTGACATGTCATAATTCCCTTTTATTCCAGAAGTTTGGTCCTTAAGGGGTTAAGCAATAACCTCTTTCAGTGCACAATATGTTTACGCCAATTTGTCTTAGTTTAATACAATAACAAGTAATGCAAATATTAGAAAGGTACATTTCTCAGTATGTACCATTGGGTAATAAATATAAAATAAACAAATTAAAACCAATGTGGCTTAGTAGAGAAGTAAAACAAGATCGGACAAATCAGAGGCATCCTATATAAGATATAAGGAAGCCAATAATGCTTGCAAAAAGGCAATTAAAGTGGCTAAACTCGAAAATTAGAAATTGATAGCCAAAGAATGCAAAACCAACCCCCAAACTTTTTTTCAAGTACATTAATTCTTAAAAAACAAAAAATTAAAGTGTAGGTACACTGTAAACAGAGATGGGTTTGTTAGCTAATAAAGACCAGGAAAAGGCAGACATTTTAAATAACTATTTTTCTTCAGTATATATTAATGAGGATCCTATGGCAAGAGATATGCAAATGATTGCTGCAAAAAACTTGCAGATAACTTGTGATTGGATGACTTGAGACAAGGTGCTACAGCGGTTAAAGAAAATTTATGTAAATAAAGCTCCAGGGTCTGACGGTATTCACCCACGATTACTTAAGGAGCTAAGTGGGGAAATAATTGAACCTCTGTATTTAATTTTTCAAGATTCTTTTGTTTCAGGTATTGTACCGGAGGATTGGAGGAAGGCAGATGTTGTTCCTATATTTAAAAAGGGTTCAAAATCCTTGCCTGGAAATTATAGACCTGTGAGCTTAACGTCTGTGACTGGGAAATATTTAAAGGGCTATTAAGGGATAATATTATTGAATTCATTGGAAAGAACTTTGTCGCTCCATATTATAATGACTGAGAAATGTTGTCATGTTCAAGAGGGTATGTTATTCTATTATTAATATTGCAAGCATATGGTTTAATCTTATAAACTCTGCTATAAGTTATTGTAATGGATTTTATATGTCTATATTTATATTTTTAGATAATAAGTATCTAAAAGGACAAAAGTTTATTGCTTCCAAGTCAATCCTTATTTTATATTGTATTCTCAATTATTTATATATTTTAAATAGAGGATCTCTGACTAACTATATAATATTATGGCTAACAATGTCTGTATGGTTAGCCCTGCTAAGTTCTATGCTTTCAGACATTATAGTGGTATAGTGGTGTCTCAAAGACATATAACAGATAGTTAATTATAAATGCAGGTATCTTTAAAGATAAATTAATGTAAAAAGTAAAGAAAAACGTTTTTATGTTTACATTTCTTTATTTTTAACCTCAATATAAACAACTTTGTTAAACAGATTCAAGTACAAGTACTTATGGCATGAACTTTACAGAATACGTTTACAACAGGCTGGTTTGCATTGATTATTGCCCAAGAAATCTCTAAACATATTTAGAATTTTTGGGAGCAGCAGAACCTTATATAACTAACAAGTAAAGACAGCACATTGCAATAGACACCATTACAATATTGCTTTACTGATTGAGGTCAGAGCTTTGAAGAATAAATAAATAAATAAATAAATATTCCATAGCTCGCTAGACCACTGGCTTTTAATGAACAGTTGGCACAACACTTATAAAATAGCTTGTTATACTGCACATTATAGCTGTGACAAAATAATATACAGGGTCAATATGCTATTTCACTGTTTCATGGACTTACCCAGTATTTAAAGACAACATGTTTCTTGCATGTGATCGGGACTTTGAGGGAGGTTCTAACTACGTTTAATTAAATAATTAATTTACTAAGGAAAAAAATATATATATTTTTTTTCAAGTGAATTTTCAGTGCAAGGTCATTTTGTGTTCACAGACTATTCAGTTTTAAAAAACTGTTCTTCATCTCACATTACGAACGGCCTTGTACTTGATATGCACACTAAAAGTTGGCTTTTAAATGTTATTGTTTTAACTCCTTTCCTGCAACTGTCAAAAATGACCTACCAAGCACTCAATAAACCCTTCTCTAACAAACTATTTAATCCCCCTACTTTAACCCTTTGTGTCACTATACCCCACTCCCTCTAGCATGTAAACTCAATGAGCAGGGCCCTCAACCCCCTCTGTTCCTGTACGTCCAGTGGTCTGATCTCAATTATGTGTCTGTTAGTCCACCCATTGTACAGTGCTACGGAATTTGTTGGCGCTATATAAATAATAAAATAATAATAATAATAATAATAATAACTTTAATATTTCACAGTTAATACAGAGAATAAAGTAATTTGCAGAAAGTATATTATTTGTAAAAGATTTAATTTATCTATCTTGGTCCACTGTTCACTGATCTCTCAATTCTCTGTCTGGTGTTCAAACAGTTTTTCTTACAATACGTCGTGAGTTTATAAGCCACACATAAAACAAATAAGATTCACATTGTTAAGCATCCAATCTTATGAACGTGACTTTCCACAATGGCTGTCAGAGCTTGGTAAAAATGTTTTTAAGACAATTTGGGGTGTTTCTGGTATTTTAAGCCACTAATAACTGTAGTTAGTATATGTACTGATTATAACTTAGGGAATAAGTTGTGTTCTCCCTAACAGGACAAAGAAAGATGAATACTGTCATGTTTCCAATTATCAACTATTCTAAGTAGATTGAGAGATTTTGAATAAAAAATTGTGTTTTCTACATTTAAAGAGAATGTAATTTTACAAACCTTTGTGAACAAAGGCGGTAAATACTTTGATGCTTCAAATTATCCTTATATATCTAAATCATATACAAGGGTGTTTATCTCTAAAACAAAACACTAGAAAGATTAACTACCGTATATACTCGAGTATAAGCCGACCCGAATATAAGCCGAGGCCCCTAATTTTACCCCAAAAAACTGGGAAAACTTATTGACTCGAGTATAAGACTAGGGTGGGAAATGCAGCAGCTACTGGTAAATTTCTAAATAAAACTAGATCCTAAAAAAAATTATATTAATTGAATATTTATTTACAGTGTGTGTATATAATGAATGCAGTGCAGTGTGTGTATGAGTATGAATGCAGTGTGTGTATGAGTGCAGTGTGTGTGTGTGTGTGTGTGTATGAATGCAGTGTGTATATGAGTGCAGTGTGTGTGTGTGTGTGTGATGCAGAGCATTGGTGGGGGGCTGGGCATTTTTTTATTATTATTTAATTATTATTATTGTAATATTATTTTTTTTCTTATATTATTTTTTTTTATTATTATTATTTTTTTATTATTAATATTTTTTATTTTATTTTTTTTGTCCCCCCTCCCTGCTTGTTAGCTGGCCAGGGAGGGTGGCTCTCACTCCCTGGTGGTCCAGTGATGTGCACTGTGTAGGAGGGGGGCTGGCAGAGAGCTGTAACTTACCTTTCCTGCAGCTCCTGTCAGCTCCCTTCTCTCTCCTCCGGTCCGTGCGGCTCCCAGGTCAGCTCCCTCTGCAAGTCTCACGGCTGCGCGGAGCGTTGCCACGGTAACCCGTGGCAACGCTCTGACCCCGCGGCTCTCGCAAAACTTGCAGAGGGAGCTGACCTGGGAGCTGCACGGACCGGAGGAGAGAGAAGGGAGCTGACAGGAGCTGCAGGAAAGGTACGTTACAGCTCTCTGCCAGCCCCCGGTCCTTGTCTGTATTATATGGCAATGCAAGTATAAGACGAGTGGGGGGTTTTCAGCACAAAAAATGTGCTGAAAAACTCGTCTTATACTCGAGTATATACGGTATGTTACTATTTCATCTATCATTATTATACAAGCTATAACAAATGTAAAGATTTTTCCACAGGTTTTACCTTTACATTAACATTTCATTATACCATATCATTGAGATGTAAAGTGTTACCAAGATTCCAATACCAGCAAAAAGAGGCGTTCTAGAGATACCACTTTGATTGCTGTATCAACATAACGTTTACTATAATGTGATCCATGTCACCTAAGACAAATGTCTTGCAAATTATATCAATTCATTTATTCTGTAAAAGAATAGAGGGTATCCAATCTATACACATCATAAACTGTGTAGAAATGTTTCATGGAAAAAAACAAACAAAAAAAAAAAACAGCAAAGACAAAGATAAATACTAAAACCATCACCACAGTGATAACAGATGGTGCTGATAGAATATCTGCAACCAATTCTAGCCAAATACTCTACAACAAATACCCAGGTATTCTACAAACACAACCTCCAGCAATGTATCTATGGAATGTAAACTTCTACAGGCCTTTAAAGACTTTGGATTACAAATACAATTAAGATTACAATTACTATCATAATCCATCCAAGAATATCTTACTCTGGAACTTAATGTTCTTTATAATTCTTTCCCAGACAAAAGCTTTGCTAATTTTTAACCAACCATCTTTTACATGCAAAGATTATGCTAATGATGGTTTACCATTACAACAATGATCAAAGACACTGGGAGCATAAAAACTTAAAGACTGTTGGAGAACTTTGGTTTACTAATTTAAAGAAGAAATTCGCTACAATGCCCACAGTTTAATGGAGAGGGTGTTACAGGCAAATGCAAATATTACAAGTTTTAGAATGAAATGGTGTATTTCTCAAACTGTGTACTTTGTCTATAGGATATTGCAAACTGACCATGTGTTAGAAATGGAACATATTGTTTTTCATACATGTTTAAGCAACTTTCAGTGCATAATATGTTTAAGCCAATGTGTCTTAGTTTAATACAAAAACAAGTAATGCATAACATCTTCAAGGCTATGCTACGTCATCAGACTTTAGGACGCCATCTTGTTCTAAGTCAGGAAATTTCCCATGATGTGTGCACTTGCGTTTTATTATAAACAATAGATAAGATGTTCAGACTTTAAGACGCCATCTTGTCCTAAGTCTGGGAATTTCCCATGACATGTGCACTTATGTTTTAGTTATGGCCTTGTATCTTTGCCAAGTTAAGGGAGGTCCTAAAATGAACATCTAAGATATAAATATGTGTACCTTTTAAATGTTAAGGCACAGAGGAGAGATTTGCAGGCAGAGACACTGTCGCTCCATATTATAATGCCTGAGAGAAGTTGTCATGTTCAAGAGGGTATGTTATTCTATTATTGATATTGCAAGAATATAGTTTAATCTTATAAACTCTGCTCTAAATTATTGTAATGGAAAATATATGTCTATATTTATTTTTTTTATATAATAAGTATCTAAAAAGACAAAACTTTATTGCTTCCAAGACAATCCTTATTTTATATTGTATTCTCAATTATTTATATATTTTAAATAGAGGATCTCTGACTAACTATATAATATTATGGCTAACGATGTCTGTATGGTTAGCCCTGCTTGGGATTGGTTTCCATGATGGGAGAATGCATTTATTTGTCTGTATAAGTTGGTAAGTTGATATTTGCGATTTAAGGGCATTAGATTTATAAAGGGTGACTGCACCCAAACTGTTTGTGTTATAAATGTCGTTCAAAAAATGTGCTAGTGGCGACATGCAGTCTGTAGTGTCAGCGACCTTCCATCAGTGTGAAAAACAGTGCCCTATCAGGTTCTCCAAATTGCATATGCAGAGGTAACAGGCACCGCAAAACTTAGCCTGTCAGGTTAAAGCTACTACAATGAAAGTTACTAAATATTAAAGTGAAATTTAGGTGACAACATTCTAATTCATACTTGAAAAACACTTTGCAAGGGCAGCTGGCAGAAAATGTTCTCTTCGCAAGAACAATAGAACACATTTGTCACAAAATGCCTGTGTTAAAAACAATATATTAATTTCAAACAGATATTCCAAAATTCACATAAAGCATCGGTAATATATAATAACAGTCACCATTCCAGGCACAGTAAAATAATTGTAGTTTAAGGTTCTTCTCTGTAAGAAATAGTGTTCCTTGCAGATAATAAACCTCAAAGAGAATGAAAATGTTCCATAGAGTAATACTGCAACCACATTATTAATCTAATATATACCTATAACATATAGACCCTCACACTACAGATATATAAGCTTACAGCTAAGATTCACACTTTTAGATAAAATCAGTCACTCAAGGCAGGGTTACTAGTTGGATGGCATTCTCACAGCAAACATACTTCAGTCATACTCAACAAGGTGCCATTCACTCCCCTCGCCTGAACTACTTCACCACCAAGGAATATATCCGCTTTGATCTCCATGTTTCACCTGGGTTTCTATTCACTCCTTTTATCAAACTTGTAAACTCTTAAAGTTATATCAGTCCCCAAAGATGAAATATTAAAGGACCACTCTAGTGCCAGGAAAGCATACTCGTTTTCCTGACACTAGAGTGCCCTGAGGGTGCCCCCACCCTCAGGGACCCCCTCCCGCCCGGCTCTGGAAAGGGGAAAGGGGTAAAAACTTACCTTTTTCCAGCGCTGGGCGGGGAGCTCTCCTCCTCCTCTCCGCCTCCGTTCCTCCCCGTCGGCTGAATGCGCACGCGCGGCAAGAGCTGCGCGCGCATTCAGCCGGTCACATAGGAAAGCATTCATAATGCTTTCCTATGGACGCTTGCGTGCTCTCACTGTGATTTTCACAGTGAGAATCACGCAAGCGCCTCTAGCGGCTGTCAGTGAGACAGCCACTAGAGGAAATAGGGGAAGGCTTAACTAATTGATAAACATAGCAGTTTCTCTGAAACTGCTATGTTTATAAAAAAATTAGTTAACCCTAGCTGGACCTGGCACCCAGACCACTTCATTAAGCTGAAGTGGTCTGGGTGCCTAGAGTGGTCCTTTAAGACAGATAGCAATTCAAATAAGACGTGAAAAAGCAGTGAACATATATATCATATTACTAAAAGAAATAAATGAAAAGCAAACAATTGTTAAAGTTTTTTAACACTTAAAATGAAACAATTGCTTAGTAGTAAAAGTATTGATTATATTATTGAAACCCTAATAAAAAAAATAAAAGGAGGAAAAGTCAGTTATCCTGGAATAAAACACTTTACAATATTCTTACTATTTTAGAAATGAGCAAATAAATGAAATTAGTATAAATTAATATTAAATAGGCAAAATAAATCATTAAAAAAAATAGTTTATTTTTTGTTTTGTCATAGCAAATTAGACAATTCTAATGATGCATTTAGATCCAAAGCATCTTCCGATGGACTACCTTTATTGGCAGATCCTCTCCCCCAATATTTCTTAACTAAATTAAATCTTACATTTGGGATCACCCCCATGGAACTTTTCATAATGGTCAGAAACTATTTGTGCTCATCAAAAATCTCACATGCTCTGCCACACATACGTTTAAAGGTTTGAACATTGCAAGAGCAACATTGCAAGAGCCTATAAATTACACTTTTTGAATGTCATGTAATTGTTACTCTATTAAAAAATAATAATAATACTTTTTTGAAACTGTCGATCTTAAAGAATTAACATGACTATATGGAGGATCAACTACCTAACATATGTTTTACAAATATGTATTTATAAAATCAAAGTTTTAAATTAGTTTGCATGCTGGAAATAGCAGGCAATGACAATATGGTAGGTTCAATGCATACATCTTCCACAACCAACATGCCTCTCTTTTGCTGCAAATCATGGACCATGTTAATAAATCTGTCTCTCCAGCGTGTTAGACTGTTGAATTGGAGTGCCACTTTCCTCTTAATCATAAAATTACACAGGAAGTTAGCACCAGTTTAGAGCAATTAGCAATTGTTCACTCAGACAAGCATTGAGTTGATCTTTCAGTTTCGTGACCACTGCTGCTATAGCAGAGTACAGTGTGCCACCAGGAACTAATTCCCTGCTTACCTAGAAGTCATTCATCATGTTGATGGGGTGTGTGAACAAAGGCATGAACTGTGGCTCAAATCTTCTGTCATGTCCCTAAATGGGATAATAACTGACACTAGCTGCCCTATTGTTTAATTATTACACCCCAGTGGGAAGTCAACATTAATAGAGTAGTGGGAAGATAGACTATGAATTGCAATCTGCTGTTCCAAAACTCTTTCCAGGTCTATAGTGGAGTTCCACTGCTTGTGAAAACGCAATAGACCATGTGTAGGAAGACTTTTGCTCCTGCCTCAATAGTTGGCTTCATCTCACATTATGGTGGAAATGCCCAGCAATGCTCAAGTATGGGTTGCACATTTGTGTTGCACCCTTCACTGCATGATGTAGATGTGTGTAGACAAGTGCACAACTACTTGGAACAATCTTGAAGAGCTTTGACAAGGTTAGCAGCTCTGTCGTGACCAAGAACCCATTGCACAGATTGGTGTCTGACTGCTCTTCCAACCATTTGTCTTCCTGAAATATGTTTGCTGAAGTGTATTTTTCTTCCATCACTTCAGCATGTAGCAGAATTGATAGTCCTTCTGTAACACACAGGGCCGATCCTAGGGTCACAGGCGACTGGGTGCAGACATTTTTTGGTGCCCTCAGGTGGGCATGATCATCTTTCTTACCCCTCCCCTTTGCAAAGACTCCACCTCTCCATCTAGACACACACTCACTGACAGTCACACAATCTCACTGAGAGACACACACACTCACTGATTTGTCAAACGCTGACAAAAACATACTCAGACAGAAACGTTGACACACACTCTCAATGACAGATACACAATCTCACTGATTTGAAACACTCACTGACAGACACAAATGCTGACAGACACATAGTGGTACACAAAACAAGGAAGTTCAGCACTCAGTGTTTTAAATCACAACATACATAATCACACAATTACACACACACTGCCCCATGCATACCTAGACCGCCACACACAATACAATACACACACATTCACACTGTCATATGGACACTGTATCTCTCTCTCACACTCACACACACACACACACACACACACACTCTCAGTGTCACATACACACAGTCCTGGCTGTGATGAACGATGGGAGGAGGAAAGGAGGCCGGGGTCCCTAGTGTCTAGAGGAGGCAGGTATTCCTTTCTGTTTCCCCTATGTGCAGCAGTGGCTCTACACTTGGTGACGCCCTATTAAACATTTATCTCTATACACTCATTTGTATAAATAATTTTTTAATGCAAAGCTACTATGTAAAATAGTTTTCCTTATTTCAGTTTGCTGTATATGTACAGTGATGTATGCACCCAATACACTAATTTATACACATACATATAAATCCACAGATCATATCTCATACATACATAGACATGTGCACACTCACATACATACACAGACACACATTGTCACATACAGAGGCACAGGCCAATATACACACTCACATAAATACATACATACCGGGTTATTTACGAAAATGAGAATTGTCAGGAATTTATAGTGGATTTCAAAGTGGATGACAGAATAGTCAAACTGGAAGCATTGTATTCCTGACAATTGTTTTAGTGAATAACCTTGTCAGACATGAATTAACACACACCATCCCAGTCACCACAGACACACATCATTATGGACACAGACACACCAAAACACAGTCACAGACATACACGCATTAACACAATTTCAAACTTTCATAAAAAACACAGAGGCACATACATTAAAAGACACACACAGTCCAATACATAGACACACAACACACTCAGTCACATAGTTAATTGAATTGGTGTTAATTGAATTGGTGTTCAGGTGTGCTATGTGACAGGGTTGGTTGGTAGTTACACTCAGCAGAGTACCGCTGGTGTAACACCACCTACACTCAGCAGCTCCTTTGCCAGCTACATACTGGGGGAGTTTCTAGGGTTGGGAGGTTTTCAAGGTTGCATTGTAAAGCAGTCACTCACTCGCCTGTTTCCTACAGTGATCTAAATTGTGACACTCTTCCCTGCAGTGCCCCCCCTCATTAAAGTGCTTGGTCACAAATGCCCCTCAAATGACCCTGGTGGTTCAGTGGTATCCTATATCCGTTCCCTGACAGTCCGGGGGTGAATAGCAGGAAGCGCACGTCCTATTGTTTCAGATCACTATACCCACTCCTTCACGGCTCTGGCTTTCAATGTTGTCAGAGCGCAGGCTGAGAATCTCCGAGCCTGTTCTCTGACTCACTAACTGAGCGCCAGAATCACGAGGGAGAAGGTATGATCTGTCCGCACCTACTACTTGTGGGAATTGTTAAATTTCCATATGCTGGTGTCCCCAACTTGCGAGCTGTGTTGGCTGCCAGGTGTCAGGATCCCGCGGGCGGCTGCGAGAGGAGGCTGTACTCGCGGTCCTCTCCTCCTCGTGGGCTCAGCAAGCGGCATCCTTCCAGCCTCGGATGCCACCCGCGTCTTCCTCCACGTCCCCCAGTGGCAGCATGCATGACGCTGCACGCTGGGAGACCGCCCAATATATTACATGCCGGAGTCAGTCACCTGACCCGGCGTTAAAGGCACAGTGCCTCAATCACAGTGGGAGGTTTAGATATCTCCCACGTGTGATTGTTAATTCTGATTGGAAATTATCCAATCAGAATTAACCTTATGGTTTAAATACTTACCTTTCCTGTTCCTCCCTGCCCTGTTGTGGTCTTTGCTTGCTAGTATTGCTACTGAACTTGTGTTTCTGGTTACTTACTCTCTGGCTTGTTAATCTGACTTTGTGACTTTCTCCTACCCTTTGACCTCGGCTTGTTTCTCGTTATTCTGTCTTCTGGTTCCCCTTACTCGGCTTGTCTCCTGACTATTCTTTGTGTGCTTAGCCCGGCCACTCTAAGGTCCGGTACTGCACCTTTTCTGTGTGTGTCTGTGTTAGCGTGTTGGGTTCCCAGAATCGTGACACCAGGTGCCTCTGTTGTCATGTAGAAAAAGGTGCAGGGAGGCAGCGCCTGTGGTGTTGTTCTCAAATCAAAGGTAATATGTGGAATAAGCACAGAGAACATAATATAGTGTAGTATGTCAGGAGTTCTGATATCTTAACAAGGACAAAAGTTGTACGTACAATTTTCTGGAGTTTATGTTCAGCTCCAGATTTATGCGCATGGACGGAATAATCCCCGTCTATGGATACGGTAATGTGTCCTTGTGCTTAGTTGGTGCTGTTCTTCGTGCTTTTAGTGGTAGTGCCGTAGCCTGGCAGAGAGGTATCCTCGGTATGCAGGAGAAGAAATAAGCACAGAATATAGTGCTCTCTATATGTTAAAAACAAGGATAAAAATAAAACAAGATATACTTACAAATGGGGAGCAAATGGAGGTATTGCTCAATCCCAAAGCGCTTAGGTGGTATTATCCCCACCAAGGATATCACTGTGTGAGTCTTCTGGATAAAAAAAAAGCTTGAAAGATAGGTCTGGAATCTCCAAGTGGTATAAAATGAATAATAACTTTTATTTGGAGATAAAAAAAATAAGAACAAAGTATAAAAGAATTATAAAACACCAACGCGTTTCACCTATTACAGGCTTTCTCAAAGTGTTACCGTTTATGAGACCTACCTTGTTTAAATAGCTTTAGAACAGGTGGTGTAATCAGTCATGTAACTAAAAGTAAATTAGTCACATGGCTGATTACACCACCTGTTCTAAAGCTATTTAAACAAGATAGGTCTCATAAACTGTAACACTGATTTAGAAACTGACAGTAGGTCCCCCCCTTATTGTTCATTTTAGGGCCCCCACCCACCGCTCAGGGGTGGGGGCCGGGGGGGGACAGTAGGTCCCCCCCTATTGTTAATTTTAGGGCCCGCACCCGCCGCTCAGGGATGGTGGCGGGGGGGACAGTAGGTCCCCCTTATTGTTAATTTTAGGGCCCCCACCCGCCGCTCAGGGGTGGGGGCCGGGGGGGACAGTAGGTCCCCCCTTATTGTTATTTTTAGGGCCCCCACCCGCCGCACAGGGGTGGGGGCCAGATAGGGGGAGGACAGTAGGTACCCCCCTTATTTTTAATTTTAGGGCCCCCACCCACCGCTCAGGGGTGGGGGCCGGAGAGGGAGAGGACAGTAGGTCCCCCCCCTCATTATCTTTATGGCCCCCACCCGCCGCCCAGGGGTGGGAGCCGGGGGGAGGACAGTAGGTCCCCCCCTCATTATCATTATGGCCCCCACCCGCCGCCCAGGGGTGGGGGCCGGAGAGGGGGAGGACAGTAGGCCTCATTATCTTTATGGCCCACACCCGCCGCCCCTTCAACCAATATTGTGGCCAGAAAGAGTCCCTGTGGGTTTTAAAATTCGCCTGCCTATTGAGGTCTATGGCGGTTCGCACGGTTCGCCCGGTTTGCGAACATTTGCGGAAGTTCGCGTTCGCGGTTCACAAACCGAAAATGTTATGTTCGCGACATCACTAGTCCTCCTTTTTCCCCCTCTATTGGTCAGTTGTCATTTGATCTGTGATCAAAATCAACATTTAGGGTCTGTCCCCCAACCATTAAAGGATCACTATAGTGTCAGGAAAACAAACATGTGACACTATATCATCCTTAGGACTCCCCCACCCTCAGTGTCCCCCTCCCTTGGCGCTGAAGGGGTTCAAACCCCTTCAGTTACTTACCTTAATCCAGCGCCGGACCCCCTTGGTGCTGGTGACCTCTCCTCCCACGCTGACGTCAGCTCCCGAGTGGAGCAGAATGCACATGCACGGCCAGAGCCGTGCGCGCATTCAAACAGTCCATAGGAAAGCATTTCTCACTGCTATGTTTACATCTGAATGGTTCAAACCTGGGGGACCTGGCACCCAGACCACTTAATTGAGCTGAAGTGGTCTGGGAGACTATAGTTTCCCCTTAAATATCTTTTTTTTGCTACCTCTCCGTTGGACAGGATATATATCCTATGCTTGGGAAGACCTCTTGTCCATCTTGGCAAAAAACAAAACAAAAAAACATCTTCTACTCCATCCCATCCCCCTTTTTCTGGTGCCAGAAACATCTCTGCTAATCAAGAACCAGAATGAGCATGCTTGGGCTTGCATGACTTGGTTTGATTTTTGCAAGTGGCTCGGAAATTGGAATTTTGGCCGATCACCTGATCAGCCTAAATTTGGCCAAATTTGGTCTGCAAAGAATCTCCACATGTACTCACTAGTCCCGGTAGCCCAAAATGTTCTTACCCTAAATAGGTCTTTTCCTCCTTTGCCTAGTCTAGTGCTAATCCTAAGAAGAAGCCTATGCAATTAGGTCTGACTTGTCAGTCTGAGGTGGAGAATCAGTATAGGTGAAGGAAGAGTCACTGCCTATACTGTGGGAAGAAGGTCATCTCTGTACTGTTCGTCCAATTAAGCCAGGAAGAGCTAGCATCTAAGGCCTTCCAAGGGTCAGGTCCTGGATGTTTGCACATCCCCTAGGGAATCCTGGCTCCTTCCAATCAACATCCATGAGCTTCTGTTACTATCCAAGCTCTCTTGGACTCTGGTGCAGCTTATATTATTTTAGACTCTAAAATCCGCTTGTCCACCCATGGCAGACCTCCAATCCAATTATCCTGGAGGAGACCTACATATTTGTTTTCACTCTGATGTTATTTACCCCCATTCTGCCTACCAACTGCATACTAATGGTGTGACAGAAAGGTCTAACCATCTGGACCATTGGAAGCGATACAGTCCTGAGGAGAGATCCTGGACTGTTGCTTCTGATGTTTATGCCACCTTCCTTTTGTTGTGATTTTCCATGGGATGCATCCTTCAAAGCCTAACAGGAACCATCCAGGTCATGTTTGGTTCTTTAAGGAGAAAGGTAAGTTCACCTTCTAAATTTGACAGCCCTGCATCAATATACCATTCTTCTAGACCAGTGGTTCCCAACCTTTTTCACTTGTGTACCACCTTGCAGCACATTTCCATAAGTGGTTTATTGGCAAAATATTTGTAATTCATGTTTTCCTATAAAATTTAATATGAGGGGGTGACTTTTTCTATGTGCTTGTGGTCTTTCTAATGTGTAATAAAATGCTTTGATACAGAATGATTTAAAAATCTTTTAGAAATGTTTCTGCAATGTTCTACAATTCTAACTTCGATTTCTAGTAGTCTTGCCCACGTATTGATAACCACATGGACATTCTAAAGCATGATATTTTTAGAACTACATGTAATACAATTATTTATTTACCACACCCTGCTCATTAACTTCAATAGAAACCATTAACTCAAGTGCTCTCTCTGGGTTGCCACCATTCATATGATCGAACACACATGCTTTATGGAATGGCGGCCATTTGGTCTCCCAAATCCAGGCAACAGTACCTGGTTGTCGAGCGCCTGAAACTAATTTCGGATACCATAGCTCACAAACCACGGAGAAACTGTACCATTGCCTGCTCTGCTCATAGACAAGCCAGGAGAGCACTTTTCGGGGGAAAGACTTGTTCGTCTGAGGGGCGCATCCGTTCCCTAAGAGTCAGGGGGAACATTCGGTAGTATTCATACAGGAACTCCCAAAAGTTCAGAACATGATTACGTTACACCGAATAGATCTGAGTGCTATTTGGACAACCTGGGAGCTCAGATCCAGGCTATGCGGGTATATTACCCATGTGAGGTTCCTGTATAGTTTTACTATAGTTTTGGGGTGTTTTCCGTATTTTTATTATGGTTCCCTGTATCTGAGAGATGATGGAGTTTCCAGTCTTTGACTCAATTATCCAACAGACACAGGGTTGCCTGAAAAAGGTTTGTATTCTTTTGTATGGAGACCCCATGCTCGAGGTCTGTGCATAAAAGCAGAGTGCGGCTCAATACTGCCAGAACTGTGTGTTGTCCAGTTACTGGGGCTATGGGCTATATTCACTAAGCAGTGCTTTGTCCCAGCTTGAGAGGACTTTAGCAAAGATATTAGGTCTCAGTATTGCAGCTCCGCTACAAATGTGGATGTTTGTGTTTTTACATGCTATACATTGCTTAGCTTTAAAAAAATATATACTTTTTTTAAATCTAAAAATAAATTCAAATGGGTTGTTTTTTTCTTAGTGAAGTTACTTGTTATGCACATTTTTTTAAACAATACAGGGTTTCTCTGGAAGAATATTCTTTAGTACATCATCTTCCTTTTTAAAATATTAAAAATTATTTCAAAACTTTTTATGTTAAACTCAAGAATGATAGGCATGATAATTTTTGTTTGCTCTGGAATTTTGTACTGTACGAGTTCCTCTCTTTTTAAGTGACCAATTTTCTGATCAGATTCTAGCACAATGGGTAGAGAGAAGTTCTGAATTCTTTGAGTTTTTTCTATTTAGCTATAATGTTTGGACAATAGTGAACTCTATCCCTTTGTCTTCATGACCTTTTTGTGTAAATATTTTTTTTTATTTGTTAGCTTGTTTTTTTTTTAAATGGGGGTCTCTGAACAGTTTCTTCTTAGCCTCATCATTTGACTTTTAGGTATACTTTCGAGCCATATTTTGTAATGGCAGCTTTTAGTGTCTATATAATTATTTACGTTAAGCGCAGGACTTCTCTTTTTGTATTTGTATTTACTTTGTATCACACAGCCTGGTTACAATGCTGCTGCCCATCCCATATGTTCCCTATTAAGGGTTAATAAGTATAGGGGTGTATATAAAAAAATACCCTTTCTGTCTCATTAGAGATATCTTTGCCAGAAGCTCAAGGAAGCAGGCTGAAGGGTCAGTGTTAGGACCCGCTTAGGGGGGTCTGCCTTGACGTTGGCAGGCGGGCATTCCCTCCAATGGCCATTGGAGCAACTAAATGACCTCCATTTGTCTAAATATACATAGGGATTAAGGAGAAAGCGCAGGTAACATTTTCTTTTCTTTGGTTTTTACTATATATTGGGGCTGATGTGTATTGTAGTCCTTGCTGCTTAAGCGCAGGACTTCTCTTTTTTTATTTGTATTTACTTTGTATCACACAGCCTGGTTACAATGCTGCTGCCCATCCCATATGTTCCCTATTAAGGGTTAATAAGTATAGGGGTGTATATAAAAAAATACCCCTTTCTGTCTCATTAGAGATATCTTTGCCAGAAGCTCAAGGAAGAAGGCTGAAGGGTCAGTGTTAGGACCCGCTTAGGGGGGGTCTGCCTTGACGTTGGCAGGCGGGCATTCCCTCCAATGGCCATTGGAGCAACTAAATGACCTCCATTTGTCTAAATATACATAGGGATTAAGGAGAAAGCGCAGGTAACATTTTTCTTTTCTTTGGTTAATACAATTATTTATTTGCCACACCCTGCTCATTAACTTCAATAGAAACCATTAACTCAAGTGCTCTCTCTGGGTTGCCACCATTCGTATGATCGAACACACATGCTTTATGGAATGGCGGCCATTTGATCTCCCAAATCCAGGCAACAGTACCTGGTTGTCGAGCGCCTGAAACTAATTTCGGATACCATAGCTCACAAACCACGGAGAAACTGTACCATTGCCTGCTCTGCTCATAGACAAGCCAGGAGAGCACTTTTCGGGGGAAAGACTTGTTCGTCTGAGGGGCGCATCCGTTCCCTAAGAGTCAGGGGGAACATTCGGTAGTATTCATACAGGAACTCCCAAAAGTTCAGAACATGATTACGTTACACCGAATAGATCTGAGTGCTATTTGGACAACCTGGGAGCTCAGATCCAGGCTATGCGGGTATATTACCCATGTGAGGTTCCTGTATAGTTTTACTATAGTTTTGGGGTGTTTTCCGTATTTTTATTATGGTTCCCTGTAACTGAGAGATAATGGAGTTTCCAGTCTTTGACTCAATTATCCCACAGACACAGGGTTGCCTGGAAATGGTATGTATTCTTTTGTATGGAGACCCCATGCTCGAGGTCTGTGCATAAAAGCAGAGTGCGGCTCAATACTGCCAGAACTGTGTGTTGTCCAGTTACTGGGGGTATGGGCTATATTCACTAAGCAGTGCTTTGTCCCAGCTTGAGAGGACTTTAGCAAAGATATTAGGTCTCAGGATTGCAGCTCCGCTACAAATGTGGATGTTGTTTGTGTTTTTACATGCTATACATTGCTTAGCTTTAAAAAAAATATATACTTTTTATAAATTTAAAAATAAATTAATATGGGTTGTTTTTTTCTTAGTGAAGTTACTTGTTATGCACATTTTTTTAAACAATACAGGGTTTATCTGGAAGAATATTCTTTAGTACATCATCTTCCTTTTTAAAATATTAAAAATTATTTCAAAACTTTTTATGTTAAACTCAAGAATGATAGGCATGATAATTTTTGTTTTCTCTGGAATTTTGTACTGTACGAGTTCCTCTCTTTTTAAGTGACCAATTTTCTGATCAGATTCTAGCACAATGGGTAGAGAGAAGTTCTGAATTCTTTGAGTTTTTTCTATTTAGCGATAATGTTTGGACAATAGTGAACTCTATCCCTTTGTCTTCATGACCTTTTTGTGTAAATATATTTTTTTATTTGTTAGCTTGTTTTTTTTTTTTAATGGGGGTCTCTGAACAGTTTCTTCTTAGCCTCATCATTTGACTTTTAGGTATACTTTCGAGCCAAATTTTGTAATGGCAGCTTTTAGTGTCTATATAATTATTCACGTGTACGTCTTTACTAACATACTAAAACACACTAAACACGCTTCCAAGACATACACATAAATAGTTATATATTATTTATATAACACTAAAAGTTGCCTTACCAAAATGTGGCCCGAAAGTATACCTAAAAGTCAAATGATGAGGCTAAGAAATCCTATTATCCTGATACAAACCTAAATATATACCTGTACAATAATATCCAGTAATTAATACATACCAGAAAAAAACAATGTCAGACTGAGTGAGAAGAGGGTGAAAAATCAAAAAAAGAGCCCTTGATAAACACACACGCCGAAACATTGTTTTTTTTGTTTGTTTTTACTTTTCACCCTCTTCTCACTCACTCTGACATTATTTTTTTTCTGGTATGTATTAATTGCTGGACATTATTGTACATGTATCTATTTAGGTTTGTATCAGGCTTGATACTGTTGGTCCTAAGTATTGAATATGACTATGCTTATCTTTTGATCGGGATACATTATTATGTATATATTTATTTGTGTTGAGGTTTATTTGCATATTTTTTGTGATACCTGTTATTTTGTACCGGTTTGATAAAGTACATTTTATTTATTTGTTGTGGCCCTCTTTCCTTATTGTCCATTTATGCAGCTATAAAGTGAATTAAATGTGAATTAACATGTCTTTAGATTGCCTACTTCTATTTTCTGTACAAGCTAATGGCAGCTCTCTCATATGAATAATAATAAAAAAAAAACAGAACAATGCAGCTATTAGTGCTCAGCATATCATTTGAATAATGAGTGATACATTGTCACAATTCCGGGAACCAAACACGCTAACACACACACAGAAAAGGTGCAGTACCGGACCTTAGAGTGGCCGGGCTAAGCACACAAAGAATAGTCAGGAGACAAGCCGAGTAAGGGGAACCAGAAGACAGAATAACGAGAAACAAGTCGAGGTCAAAGGGTAGGAGAAAGTCACAAAGTCAGATAAACAAGCCAGAGAGTACGTAACCAGAAACACAAGTTCAGTAGCAATACTAGCAAGCAAAGACCACAACAGGGCAGGGAGGAACAGGAAAGGTAAGTATTTAAATCCATAGGTTAATTCTGATTAAATAATTTCCAATCAGAATTAACAATAACACGTGGGAGATATCTAGACCTCCCACTGTGATTGAGGCACTGTGCCTTTAATGCCGGGTCAGGTGGCTGACCCCTGCGTTTATTAAAATAGGCGGTCTCCCAGCGTGCAGCGTCATACATGCTGCCGCTGGGGGACGTAGAGGAAGATGCGGACGGCTGGAGGGTGAGTGCCGCGAGCGGACTGCAGCCTCCCCTCGCAGCCGCCCGCGGGATCCTGACATACATTTTGTGAATTAAAATCTTTTATTAGTGAGGTGTTCAGAAAAAAAGAGAACTAACTATAATATGTGTCTATATGGAGCAAACAGTTAGAAAGGACTGTTTTTTTTTAAATTTAATGAATTGTGGGCTGAGTTTACAAATATCGATAATAAAGTAAGATTAGTGACATAACATTGTGGTTCTCCAATAAAGCTATTAAACCTAGTTAGAACACACATAACATGGCATCAGTGGCAGAACTAATGTAGAGAGGGCTCTGGAGCAAGATTTGTTTGGGGCCCCTAAAGACACCATGCACTTAGGGCCACCCGATAGGCCGCATCAGCATGCGGTCCACGGTGTAACCGCAACACCAGGATCGGCTTAGTAAAGATTGTGTGTGCTAATAGGACTTGTAAATTGTGTGCATGTTTATCTAGGGGCTGCATACACACACAGACTGAACCCCCCTCACACGCACACAAAAAGACTGACTCATACATTCACAGAATGACCCCTTAAAACACACAGACTGACACACACACACACACACACACACACAGACTGACCCCATACACAGACTGACTCATATATACACAGACTGATCCCCCCATGCAGACTGATCCATACACATAGACTGACACACACAGAGACTGAATCCCCCCACACAGACTGATCCATACACACACACACAGACTGACCCCCTCCACACAAACACCGAGACTGACCTTGCCCCTACCAATTGACTCATACAGACTTACACACCTAACCACAGACTCACCAGAAGCTGCCTGGATGCCTCACTCCTCCCATGCGGCAAAACTGATCTTCCTCTCCTCCTCTCTCTTCCGCGTGCTGCTCAATGTGACACAGGAGGAAGTGAATTGTAATCACTCCCTCCGAGCACAGTGCCCCCTATGTTGAGCTTCCTCCAGCACAATGTACCATGGGCCAGTGGAGCCCTGGGAACTTGGCAGCTTCACTCTGCTTGCCCTGCTCCTGTTTCTTTCTCTGAGAGAAAGAAGGAGGCAGGGGCCCCCACTGACCACCCACAACTGTGCATGCTGCAGCACTGTCCAAAGGGCCCATGAGGCCAGCGGCACCATAGAACAGCGTTGGAACTCCCGGCCCTGTGCAAGGCCCCCTGGCAAGGCTCTGAGCCCCGATACCCTCCATAGTTCCGCCAGTGTATGGCATAACACTGAAAAGTTGTGTGTGTATATATATATATATATATATAAAATGTTCAAAGTCTGGCACTCTACCTTTAAATAGAACCGCAGAAAAAAGCCTCGGTGCTACACAGCGTACATGTATATCCAAGAAGAGAAGAGAGCACTCCAGAGGACTTGTTTGAAGCAATTTATTCCGTGAGGAAAATCGTGCAGAAAATCGACGTTTCGACCCGCAGGTCTTTATCAAGATACAAAATCAAGTACAAACATATCTTTATATACCCTATAAGATTAAGGAGTGATTACTTACCCTGAATAAGATGTGCACCCGAAAGCCATGTGTGTTCGATGAGCTGTGATTGAAAAACCCGCACTGGCCGTTCCGTCGGTGTGTAGTGACGTCACCAATAGTGCGACGGGACGGAAAAGGACGTGAGCGTGCGTCTAAGTAACCCAGGGAACCAAGTGTGGGCAAAGACTTCCGTGATGTGTGTGCAGTGTGAAAATTAAGCCAGTTAAAAATACATAAGAAGAAGATATTCATTAATAAAACCACATATTGGGTTGGGCTTGTACTGTTATGAATAGACATATTAATCCTGCAGATAGGTTCATCCAGTGATGAACAGCGCAATGCGTATGTGTGTTAAATACAAGACGAGAATCATAGAGGATAATGATCAAAAAAGGGACAAGTGCGAAAGGACAGAGGACCCAGGTTGCAGAGGGTGTCAAAAGATGGGAAAGGCGGGGGATATGTGACAAGAAGTGGTAAAACATAAGGACTTACAAACAAAACGTGACCAAAACAATGTGCACATGAACTGATCTGTATAGAAGGGTCCTGAGGTGCTAAGCGGTGTGTATGGGAGTGAGTGAAGAACTGGAAAGGTAGTGAAGTGACGTGTGGGAAGATGTTATGCAGCTAGTGGTAGTAGGCTAGGAAGCCAAGTGCTAGGTGTAGAGTTAAGGGAGAAGTGGTAAAGTAGGAGGAAAGGTGACAGGACAGGAAATCCCATATAGCGTCTAGTAGGCTGGATTGTATGCAATAACCAAGTAGATACATAAAGTTGTGTATACATGGACCGAACAGGGTCCTGCACTCCAAAACGAGCGTGTGACAATGCCCAATTTACCAATAGACAATATTATGTAGAATAGAGGCAGATGAATGAACAGGACGTGGGGAGTAAATAATAAACATAAAAATAAAGAAGGTAAAAAGATAAAAAATCTATACAAAAAATGAGCAATATATAGCATCTAGTAGTAAAGAAATGCTAGGATTGTGAGAACTCAATATCACAGAAAAGAAATGAAAAATATACGGACAATATATGAGAAAATAAGTAAATAAAAATCAAATAGAATAAAATACGAAAAAATAGAAATGAATGTACAAACATATACAAAAATACCATGGGCGACCATAGTAGAGACATATCAATACCAAGCGGACATGATGGTGTCCAAGTTATTGGACGCATGTCAAGAGATGCAAAAAAATGCATAAAAAATTCAAATAGTTGAAAAAGTTCAAAGACATAAGGGGGCTCAGCGAGTGTCCAAGAACGCATGGAGGGAGATGTATTCATTAAGTCCCCTTGGGTGTACGGTGTCTAGCGTCTTGGTCCAGTATGCCTCCCGTTGGAGCAGGATCCTGGATCGATCACCCCCCCTGGACAGAGGGGGGATGTGGTCAATGGCTATAAATTTGAGAGTGGGTAGACGGTGGTTCATCTCTAGGAAGTGTTTGGCCACCGGTTTTTCTGTTTTATTGTCCCTGAATGCAGTCATAATGCCTGACCGGTGTCCCCGCATTCTGTCTCTAAGCGTGAGATCGTTTTTTCCCACGTAGTATAGTCCACAGGGGCAGGATATTAGATAGACTACGTGGGTGGTGAGACAGGTAATATGGTGTTTAATGGGGTAACGCTTCCCTGAGTGTGGATGGGCAAACGAGGAACCTGTGAGCATATGTCCACAGGTGACGCAATTGGTGCATTTAAAGCAACCCGTTTTGCTGTGAGCTTTTTGTGTCACATATTGATCAGGACAGTCGTTGTGAACCAGAATGTCCCTGAGGTTGCGGTTTCGTTTGAAAGCTATACGAGGAGGCTGTGCAAAAGCCGAGTGGAGTGTAGGGTCCGAGGATAGTAGATCCCATCGTCTGCGGATAGCCTTGGCGATTTGGTCACTGGCCGTATGGTATAACAAGGGAAGGGTTACAATCTTAGGTTTGTTGGATAGCGTCGTGGGTTGTGTGCGGGGCTTGTCATAGATCTCCCAGGCCCTCTCCAGTGATTGTTTTAATGTTGAGTGAGAGTATCCTCTTTTCAAAAACGCCTGTTGCATCGACGTAATCTGTGTCTTAGTATTATCCATGTCTGAGTTGTTCCTCAGAACTCTGAGGAATTGTGAAGTCGGGAGTGATCTCTTGAGTGCCCTGGGGTGGAAGCTTGTTGCGTGCAGTACCGTGTTGCGGTCCGAACTTTTTTTGAATAAAGTGTATCCAATGGATTGCTGGAAACGGAAGATCTCTACATCCAAAAATTGTATCGTCTTGGTGTCACAACAGTAGCTAAAGCGTACTGGTGAGGTAATGGTATTAAGCTCTTGGATCATGCTCTCAAAGGACGAGGGGGGACCTGACCATAGCATGAGGATATCATCCACATACCGGAGATACAAAATGAGATTGGACTGATATTTAGAGAGTATGTGTTTCTGTTCATAAGAATACATATAACTATTGGCGTAATTAGGGGCTATAGCCGATCCCATCGCCGTTCCTGTTTGTTGCACATAAAAAGATTTCTCAAACCGAAAATAATTGTTGCTTAAAGTAAACTCAAGACATTCAAGAAGAAACTCAATGGGGGGTCCCGTGTATAGATCAGATTGGATGAGGACCTGTCTCATGGCTTCAAGCCCATCAGTGTGGGGTATGATAGTGTAGAGGTTTTTTACATCTACCGTTGCCAGAGTGATGGGACCTTCTGGGAGGCTGACTTGTTTAAGGTGAGCAAGTAGATCTTGTGTATCCTTAAGGCACGTGGGAATTGATAACGTGGGCATTTTGCAATGATGGTCAATGAATTTGGCTAATACCAGCTACCAGCTCTGCCGAGTCCACATCTGAAACAGAGGGAGCGGGAATGCCTCAGGACACCTCAGAGATGCCCTCCAGGAAATCCACACGACCACCTTTTTTTCCCCAGGACCAACATTCCAACGACCCTCCGGGATTCAATACAAGAGGGCGCAAAGACCTAAGAAACCCAAAATCACTAGACGAGGACAGGGGGGCAAGGTATGCCGGCACACGGCCAAGAACAACGAACAGGAAGAACTAACGCCTATTTTTAATTTATCTTCCAAGACTTTGAATCCTGAACACATCAAAGTCTTATCAAAAGGCCTCACCTTTGTTCCAACCCCAAAAGTGGACACGTTCAAAACTGACATAGATTTGTACAAGATGGAACGTACCTTGAATTTACAAGCACTGGCACCTAACTCGTATTCACAGTCAAAAAACCATTTCCGCTTAAAGAGTACGTGGGAACCAAAAACGTCCCATCCCTCTATTAAATTCTTTTCCAGTACATTAAAGCATGATGTACACCAAATTATTTCAAACCCCACACCGGCTCCACATAATTTAACAATGAAGGAACACAAGGCACTCGTGGATCTCGCTGATGACACCACTATCACCATCAGACCCGCCGACAAAGGCGGAGCAATTGTTATACAGAATTATGCATCCTACCGGACGGAAATCCTCAGACAATTATCCGATACGACTACCTATAAGAAAATTTCTTTTGATCCCACCAAGTCCATCACTCTAAAATTACAAGCCTTGGTCAACAGAGGCGCCACGGCCGGTTGGCTCGATGATCAAACTGCTAATTACCTGATTGATCTACATCCTAAAATTCCTCTATTGTACACCTTACCGAAGGTACACAAGGATGCCTGCAACCCTCCCGGACGCCCCATCGTCTCCGCCAGACGCGGAATTCTGGAACCATTAGCCAAATTCATTGACCATCATTGCAAAATGCCCACGTTATCAATTCCCACGTGCCTTAAGGATACACAAGATCTACTTGCTCACCTTAAACAAGTCAGCCTCCCAGAAGGTCCCATCACTCTGGCAACGGTAGATGTAAAAAACCTCTACACTATCATACCCCACACTGATGGGCTTGAAGCCATGAGACAGGTCCTCATCCAATCTGATCTATACACGGGACCCCCCATTGAGTTTCTTCTTGAATGTCTTGAGTTTACTTTAAGCAACAATTATTTTCGGTTTGAGAAATCTTTTTATGTGCAACAAACAGGAACGGCGATGGGATCGGCTATAGCCCCTAATTACGCCAATAGTTATATGTATTCTTATGAACAGAAACACATACTCTCTAAATATCAGTCCAATCTCATTTTGTATCTCCGGTATGTGGATGATATCCTCATGCTATGGTCAGGTCCCCCCTCGTCCTTTGAGAGCATGATCCAAGAGCTTAATACCATTACCTCACCAGTACGCTTTAGCTACTGTTGTGACACCAAGACGATACAATTTTTGGATGTAGAGATCTTCCGTTTCCAGCAATCCATTGGATACACTTTATTCAAAAAAAGTTCGGACCGCAACACGGTACTGCACGCAACAAGCTTCCACCCCAGGGCACTCAAGAGATCACTCCCGACTTCACAATTCCTCAGAGTTCTGAGGAACAACTCAGACATGGATAATACTAAGACACAGATTACGTCGATGCAACAGGCGTTTTTGAAAAGAGGATACTCTCACTCAACATTAAAACAATCACTGGAGAGGGCCTGGGAGATCTATGACAAGCCCCGCACACAACCCACGACGCTATCCAACAAACCTAAGATTGTAACCCTTCCCTTGTTATACCATACGGCCAGTGACCAAATCGCCAAGGCTATCCGCAGACGATGGGATCTACTATCCTCGGACCCTACACTCCACTCGGCTTTTGCACAGCCTCCTCGTATAGCTTTCAAACGAAACCGCAACCTCAGGGACATTCTGGTTCACAACGACTGTCCTGATCAATATGTGACACAAAAAGCTCACAGCAAAACGGGTTGCTTTAAATGCACCAATTGCGTCACCTGTGGACATATGCTCACAGGTTCCTCGTTTGCCCATCCACACTCAGGGAAGCGTTACCCCATTAAACACCATATTACCTGTCTCACCACCCACGTAGTCTATCTAATATCCTGCCCCTGTGGACTATACTACGTGGGAAAAACCGATCTCACGCTTAGAGACAGAATGCGGGGACACCGGTCAGGCATTATGACTGCATTCAGGGACAATAAAACAGAAAAACCGGTGGCCAAACACTTCCTAGAGATGAACCACCGTCTACCCACTCTCAAATTTATAGCCATTGACCACATCCCCCCTCTGTCCAGGGGGGGTGATCGATCCAGGATCCTGCTCCAACGGGAGGCATACTGGACCAAGACGCTAGACACCGTACACCCAAGGGGACTTAATGAATACATCTCCCTCCATGCGTTCTTGGACACTCGCTGAGCCCCCTTATGTCTTTGAACTTTTTCAACTATTTGAATTTTTTATGCATTTTTTTGCATCTCTTGACATGCGTCCAATAACTTGGACACCATCATGTCCGCTTGGTATTGATATGTCTCTACTATGGTCGCCCATGGTATTTTTGTATATGTTTGTACATTCATTTCTATTTTTTCGTATTTTATTCTATTTGATTTTTATTTACTTATTTTCTCATATATTGTCCGTATATTTTTCATTTCTTTTCTGTGATATTGAGTTCTCACAATCCTAGCATTTCTTTACTACTAGATGCTATATATTGCTCATTTTTTGTATAGATTTTTTATCTTTTTACCTTCTTTATTTTTATGTTTATTATTTACTCCCCACGTCCTGTTCATTCATCTGCCTCTATTCTACATAATATTGTCTATTGGTAAATTGGGCATTGTCACACGCTCGTTTTGGAGTGCAGGACCCTGTTCGGTCCATGTATACACAACTTTATGTATCTACTTGGTTATTGCATACAATCCAGCCTACTAGACGCTATATGGGATTTCCTGTCCTGTCACCTTTCCTCCTACTTTACCACTTCTCCCTTAACTCTACACCTAGCACTTGGCTTCCTAGCCTACTACCACTAGCTGCATAACATCTTCCCACACGTCACTTCACTACCTTTCCAGTTCTTCACTCACTCCCATACACACCGCTTAGCACCTCAGGACCCTTCTATACAGATCAGTTCATGTGCACATTGTTTTGGTCACGTTTTGTTTGTAAGTCCTTATGTTTTACCACTTCTTGTCACATATCCCCCGCCTTTCCCATCTTTTGACACCCTCTGCAACCTGGGTCCTCTGTCCTTTCGCACTTGTCCCTTTTTTGATCATTATCCTCTATGATTCTCGTCTTGTATTTAACACACATACGCATTGCGCTGTTCATCACTGGATGAACCTATCTGCAGGATTAATATGTCTATTCATAACAGTACAAGCCCAACCCAATATGTGGTTTTATTAATGAATATCTTCTTCTTATGTATTTTTAACTGGCTTAATTTTCACACTGCACACACATCACGGAAGTCTTTGCCCACACTTGGTTCCCTGGGTTACTTAGACGCACGCTCACGTCCTTTTCCGTCCCGTCGCACTATTGGTGACGTCACTACACACCGACGGAACGGCCAGTGCGGGTTTTTCAATCACAGCTCATCAAACACACATGGCTTTCGGGTGCACATCTTATTCAGGGTAAGTAATCACTCCTTAATCTTATAGGGTATATAAAGATATGTTTGTACTTGATTTTGTATCTTGATAAAGACCTGCGGGTCGAAACGTCGATTTTCTGCACGATTTTCCTCACGGAATAAATTGCTTCAAACAAGTCCTCTGGAGTGCTCTCTTCTCTTCTTGGATAGATATATATATATATATATATATATATATATATATATATATATATATATATATATATATATCATTATCAATGCTTAGCAAATGCTTTCAATGCATAAAGCAATGTTTTTGAAACACATTGGATATGTATTACTATCACATATATGTAAGGAATAGAATATGGAGTAGTGATTGGTTGTTTAATAATACATAAAAATTTAAATTATGAGCATTTAAACAATCATTTTTTTCATGTATTTAATCTTTAATGGTAAAAAAAAAGTATTTAGAGGGCTAAAAAAGTTATGCAAATTTATTCATAAACAGTTACTTTTTGTTAATGTAATTTATGGTCATAGCGGAGTTGAATTATTTATTTATAAAATATTTAACCAGGATGGATACATTGATATTTCTCTGGCTTTCAAGTATGTCTTGGGTCCACAAAACATTGCATTGTTACAATATTACAAAAATACAATATACAAACTATATATATATATATATATATATATATATATATATATATATATATATATATATATATATATATATATATATATAAGTTATCATGGTTGAATATATTTATTATATTTATTACCTGTATTAAATGTATATATGTGTGAATGATATATATGATATATATATATATATATATACACACACACACACACACACACACATATATACATATGTATTAAGTTTATATATGTGTGTATATATATTTAACAGGTAATAAATATATTTAACTATGATAATTTTTCTTACTCACTGATTTTAACCTAATTTGGAAAATTAGTTTCTTTACAATTCAATGTTTAGTAAATAGGCCATAAGATTATATGTCCACCCACTCCGACATCTCACTTACAAATGCAGTGAATGGTGTAAAACCAAAATAAGATATCTAGAAATCTGACATAGCTGAATTTCATTGAGTATATGACTTAAACTGCGCTCCAGTTTTGAATAAATGCCCACATTTCTCCTTACTTCCCTCCCATCCTTTTTTCTCTTTCACTCCATCCTTCCACTGCTAATCTTCATTACCCTTATTTTTTGTTGGATTCATCGCTCTCCTAGATCATAAGATAATAAGATAACTTTCATATTTCCAAGACCATGGAGGATTAGCATATCCATTTATTCAATTATTGTTATCTGTTTCATGATTTTATTGTGCCACATTCTATTTAGTGGTGACCTTTGTTTTGTTTTTTTGCACTAAACGATCCTCATACAGGCCAGGACTAATCAGGCAATTATGGCACCATTAAAAGTGCAGAGGTGGTCTACAAAATGAATAAAAGGAATGTTACAAATGTAATTATTATACATTTAAATCTGTTTGTTGACTAATCCATGGCAGTGCTACAATAGGGTTAGCTCTGCCACTAGGCTGTTTAGGAAAGAAAATAAAATCTATAAATGCCCCTCATACCAGACAGAATCTCCAGGCTGTTTTCCTGTCCTGCTAGCTGTGGACAGATTCTCCTTTAAAAAAAAGTTTACTGTTTTATTTTGTCCTCACTAGGCAACTTTTTGAAAAGGCCTAGCCAGGAGAGTTAAGCCTCTTCCTGGAGACCCAGTACATGACAGCACTGTGTGTGCATATTATAGTGACCGGGGCTCTGACCTAAACTCTAGACATGTGCAATTAATTTTGGCCCGAATTTAAATTCGGACGAATTTCGGCAATTTGGAAATGTGGACGCTTCTCAATGTCCGAATTGCCGAATTTCCGAAGTGACTAATTTCAGAAGTGCTGAACTGAACCGAATTGCCGACGTGTTGAATTGCCGAAGTCCCGAAGTGCCAAAGTGCCGAATTTCAGAAGTGCCGAACTGAACCGAATTGTTGGAGTGCTTCGGATTTCTGAAAAGTGGCAAAACAGGAGAGGGAGGGAAAATTAAGGGAATGGTGACAGGAATCTAACCCTACCCCTAACCCTTCCCCTAACCCCAACCCTACCCCTATCCCTAACCCTAACCCTACCGCCAACCCTACCCCTATCCCTACCCCCAACCCTAACCCTACCGCCAACCCTACCCCTATCCCTACCCCCAACCCTATCCCTACCCCTAACCCTACATTTATAAATTTTGAGGCCATGGGTTAAGATATTTATTTTAAATGTATCTTTTCTTGTAAAGCCTTCACAGTGGTATTAATACTACTATATAGTACTATATGAGTTCTGTTTCATTATTTATAATTTGTAGTAACACACAGGGGCCTACATTTATTTGAATTTTCTTAGGGCCTCTGTGAGCACAACCTTGTAAATTCTGTTCAGTATTGCCTTTACACACTAGGATGTTATAATTTGTGATTTATTCCTACTGCTCACATCTTTGCAGATGAGACAAGAGGGTCAATGATGGACCCTGAAAATAGTTCTGCCATCTCTGGTAAGTCCTATATAATTTATTAAAAATAAGTTCATCAGAAGTCTGCACAGCATCTGTTATTATTTAAAGCAAAGTGATATTTAAAGCAAAGTGATATTTTACCAGTACTGCCTGTTTTAAAGGGACACTCCAGGCACCCAGACCCCTTCTGCCAATTGGAGTGGTCTGGGTGCCAACTCCCACTACTCTTAACCCTGCAAGTGTAATTATTGCAGTTTTTTTTATAAACTGCAATATTTACCTTGCAGGGTTAACTCCACCTCTAGTGGCTGTGTACTACACAGCCTCTAGAGGGCACTTCCTGGTTTATAGCACAGGAAACCTGTGCTAGAGCGTCGCTGGACATCCTCACGCTATGTGAGGACCTCCAGCGCCGCTCATTTCCCCATAGGAAAGCATTCTCCACGGCCGGTGGGCGGGATCAGTCTCGCCCACCGGCCGACGCATTCACAGGGAGGAGCGGCACGGAGGAAGAAGCAGCAACGTGGGACATCGTCGCTGCCTCTGGTAAGTTACTGAAGGGGTTTTCACCCCTTCAGCAACCGGGGATTGGGGGGTGGGAGGGACAGGGGACCTGCAGTCATACTGTTTTGTAATTTTTTTAATGGTATTATCCTGATGGGTTATCCTATATTATGCCACATGACATACAAATGTCTGTATTCCAGATGTAGGAGATCCAATGTTACCACATCTCGAATATAATGTCCAGAGCAGTTTTGATATTACATTTTTGATAGGTACAGTATCCAATCAGACAGTGTTTCTATTTATGCACTTGTTATTGAATTACCTATTTTCATTATATTTGGTCAACTTATTTAATTTGCATTTTTACCACTGTTTTCCGGTTATTTGATACTTACTGGTAACCATTAGTGATGTCGCGAACCCAAAATTTTCGGTTCGCGAATGGCGAACGGGAACTTCCGCAAACGTTCGCGAACCGGCGAACCGGGCAAACCGCCATTGACTTCAATGGGCAGGCGAATTTTAAAACCCACAGGGACTGTTTCTGGCCACAAAAGTGATGGAAAAGTTGTTTCAAGGGGACTAACACCTGGACTGTGGCATGCCTAAGGGGGATCCATGGCAAAACTCCCATGGAGTCTGCTTTTAATCCATAAAGGGCAGAAATCACCTAACGTTCCTAAATCACAATGGATATGGGTTGACACCTGACATATTGACACCTTGACATATGGATTGACACCTGTCCTCAGAGACCCTGATACACACTGACACAGAGCAGAATAGGGACTGTTCCCCTTACATAGGGTCACTTGGCAGGTATGGATTGACACCGGTCCTCAAAGCCCCTGATACACACTGACACAGAGCAGAATAGAGACTGTTCCCCCTACATAGGGTCACTTGGCAGATATGGATTGACACCTGTCCTCAGGGACCCTGATACACACTGGGGGGGACCTACTGTCCTCCCCCACCCCTGCGCGGTGGGTGGGGGCCATAAATCACAATGGGGGGACCTACTCTCCTCCCCCCTGGCCCCCACCCCTGCGCGGTGGGTGGGGGCCATAAATCACAATGGGGGGACCTACTGTCCTCCCCCCCGGCCCCCACCCCTGCGCGGTGGGTGGGGGGCATAAATCACAATGGGGGGACCTACTGATATGAGTGGTGCACTATTATTATCAGTTTAATACCTTCCGCGTCTCCTATCAGTGGACGTGTATATGGAAGCCATTTTCGGAACCGCACACCTGGGACCCGAGCAAGGTCACCTCGTTCAACAGGCGACAACATTTGTCCCTGGAAAACTATCCTGGACATTATGTACAATTTGTATGGATATGGCAGTGATTTCTGTAACAGGGAGATGGAAGAAGATGCTTGGTCGGTCCTCTTACTTCAAATTTAGGGCACTGCGCGGTCAAGCTAATGTGCCACCAGATAGGAGTGGTGTGTTTAGTATTGTTCTGATCAGTTTAATACCTTCCGCGTCTCCTATCAGTGGACGTGTATATGGCAGCCATTTTAGGAACCGCACACCTGGGACCCGAGCAAGGTCATCTCGTTCAAGCTGCTCTGGTTCCTTGATGAGCCAGCTGCCCGTGAGTTAACATGTCCCGTGGAGAAGCACTCTGTCCTGTAAAGCCTCACCCAAAAAAATTTAAATAAATAACAGCACTTGGAGTGGGTTGAGAACTAGAGTTTTCCCCCATCTCACACTAGTGGTACCATGGCCACAAGCAGAACCATAGAGTTGGACAGAACAAGGGCCATGGATAATATTAGAGAGACAACCAATCATGCGCAGAACCAGAGACTCTCCAAACAATGTTGCAAGAATGGATTGTTGTAGACATGGTGTGCAGAAATGAAGTCATGTACATTCCAGGACTGATGGTTAACTCAATGGACACTTGATATTAGGGATCCGGTTTAACGACCGATGTACAGGCTCAGTAACCTTGGGGACCTAGAATGTTGGTTGGCATCAGAACTAATGTAGTTGAAGCACCAAATAAGATGGGACCTGGGACCTGGGACCAGAGACCAGAAAATGCCCTACTCTTCATCTCGATTGACCCATTCCCAAAAGCACATGCCGACCTAACATATCATATTTTGATTGCTGCCAACTTATTAATAGCCAGAGGGTGGAAACAACAACAGCCACCGGAGAGATCTAGCCTTCTCCAACAGATCTCCCTAAACCTAGCATATGAAACTAAAACCTGCCAGCGGCTACATCCCCCACACCACATAGTGAAAGCCAGGAACATATGGGAGGCGTATCTGAGGAAGGAGGAGGATGGGGTCGTGTTAGAACAATAACATATATCACATATATATATATATATATATATATATATACACGAAGGATGAATAGTACCACTCCTAAGACCTAACTGCTCTGACGCAGAGAGACGACGACTCCAAACACCATGGTACAACAGCCAACATTGAGGTATACCAAGCTGAGGTTAAACAATCTACAGGGCATAACGGAACAAACACCCACATTGTACATAGTTAAGTAGTTAGATAAGGGAATAGACCCGGTGACCGCACACAGCGTGCTAACTAAGAAGGAGACAAAGGGAGATGAGGGGCTTCCGACGTCTATTTCCCCCGTTCTTCTTCCCCTACCGTAGCCTGTCCCCAGGTTTACCCCTTCCCATACCCCGGACCAAACCCAGGTTTAGGAGAGAAAGACAACCCTGACATGGTACTAGACCGAAGGCACAAGGGCAGCAGAAAAACTCCCACGAGAATGAATAACCAGTTTGCTCTTGAATGTATAAGATGTGAATAAGATCGATGTACCTTAACCGCTTACCATCCCTTTTTTCCTTTCTGTATCCCGAACAAGTTCTCTGATGAAATAAAAATTGTCAGATTCAAGTTCTTGTGCCCCACAGTTCAAATTAACATTCAAATGACAATTCATGACAGATCACACAAGTGAATAGCCCTGCCAATGTCGTCTCAGAATTTTTTTGTTATCTAAGAAGAAATAGAAATGCAAGAGCAGAATAGAGACTGTTCCCCGTCCTCAGCGACCATGATACACACTGACACAGAGCAGAATAGGGATTGTTCCACCTACATAGGGTCACTATTTGCCTTTTTTTTTGTTTGGTTTTTGAAGCCACAGTGCTGCACCAGTGGGCCTAAAAATAAGGCATGTACACATGCCTGAAAAATTTGGTATTGTTGCAGCCGCTGCTGTAGCAGCGGCCAGAAAAATTGATGTTTGTTTCACAGGCAGAAAGTGCCCTAAAACATGGCGGCTTGAACCCTAGTTGGTGGCGGATAAGTCACGCAAGTCAACCGGCATTCAGAGCTAAAATACAGAAGCGTGTGGACCATTTTAAGCCCAAGGCAGCTCATCTCATCAGGCCTTTTTTAATCGAATGTATCGCCCAGTGTCAGTCCCTTCGGGATCCATCCCTCATTTATCTTAATAAAGGTGAGGTAATCTAAACTTTTTTGACCTAGGCGACTTCTCTTCTCAGTGACAATATCTCCTGCTGCACTGAAGGTCCTTTCTGACAGGACACTTGAAGCGGGGCAGGCCAGAAGTTCTATCGCAAATTGGGATAGCTCAGGCCACAGGTCAAGCCTGCACACCCAGTAGTCAAGGGGTTCATCGCTCCTCAGAGTGTCTGCAGTTAAGGCGAGGTAGTCTGCTACCTGTCGGTCGAGTCACTCTCTGAGGGTGGATCCCGAAGGGCTGTGGCGATGCGTAGGACTTAAAAAGGTCCGCATGTCCTCCATCAACAACACGTCTTTAAAGCGTCCTGTCCTTGCCGGCTTGGTTGTGGGAGGAGGAGGATGACTTCCACCTCTCCCCCTGTTAGATTCCCGTTGTGCTGTGACATCACCCTTATACGCTGTGTAAAGCATACTTTTTAATTTATTTTGCAAATGCTGCATCCTTTCCGACTTGTTGTAATTCGGTAACATTTCCGCCACTTTCTGCTTATACCGGGGGTCTAGTAGCGTGGACACCCAGTACACCTAGTAACGTGGACACCCAGTTCTCCTTCAGCCTTTTTATACGAGGGTCCCTCAACAGGCACGACAGCATGAAAGACCCCATTTTCACAAGGTTGGATGCCGAGCTACTCATTTCCCGTTCCTCCTCCTCACTGATGTCAATGAAGGTATGTTCTTCCCCCCAGCCACGTACAACACTACGGGTACCAGATAGGTGACAACGAGCACCCTGGGATGCCTGTTGTGGTTGGTCTTGCTCCTCCTCCTAATCAAAGCCACATTCCTCCTCTGACTCCTCTTCCTCACAATCCTCTTCCAGCGTTGCTGCAGGTCCAGCAAGCGATGCTGATAAGGCTGTTTCTGGTGGTGATGGTGACCACAACTCTTCCTCTTCACGCTCATCTACAGCCTGATCCAGCACTCTTCGCAGGGCACGCTCCAGGAAGAAAACAAATGGTATGATGTCGCTGATGGTGCCTTTCGGTGCGACTGACTAGGTTTGTCACCTCCTCAAAAGGACGCATGAGCCTACAGGCATTGTGCATGAGCGTCCAGTAACGTGCCAAAAAAATTCCCAGCTCCCCAGAGGCTGTCCTAGCACCCCGGTCATACAAATATTCATTAACAGCTTTTTCTTGTTGGAGCAGGCGGTCGAACATTAGGAGTGTTGAATTCCAACGTGTAGGGCTGTCGCAAATCAAGCGCCTCACTGGCATGTTGTGTCGCCGCTGGATATCGGCAAAGTGAGCCATGGCCGTGTAGGAATGCCTGAAATGGCCACACACCTTCCTGGCCTGCTTCAGGACGTCCTGTAAGCCTGTGTACTTATGCACAAAGCGTTGTACAATCAGATTACACACGTGCCATGCACGGCACATGTGTCAACTTGCCCAACTTCAATGCCGCTAACAAATTTGTTCCGTTGTCACAAACCACTTTGCCGATATCCAGTTGCTGCGGAGTCAGCCACATTTCCACCTGTGCGTTCAGGACGGACAGTAGTGCTTGTCCGGTGTGACTCTCTGCTTTCAAGCAAGTCAAACCCAAGACAGAGTGACACTGCCGTATCCGGGATGTGGAATAGTACCTGGAGAGCTGGGGGGGTGCCGTTGATGTGGAGCAAGACGCAGCAGCAGAAGAGGACTCAGCCGAGGAGGTTATGGAAGAGGATGGAGTAGGAGGAGTAGAGGAGGTGGCAGCAGGACTGCCTGCAAGTCGTGGCGGTGTCACCAACTCCTCTGCAATGCCACGCATTCCATGCTTGTCAGCCGTTAGCAGGTTTACCCAATGCGCAGTGTAGGTGATATACCTGCCCTGACCATGCTTTGCAAACCAGGTATCAGTGGTCAGATGGACCCTTGCCCCAACACTGTGTGCCAGACATGCCATTACTTCCTTTTGCACAATCGAGTACAGATTGGGGATTGCCTTTTGTGAAAAGAAATTTTGGCCGGGTACCTTCCACTGCGGTGTCCCAATAGCTACAAATTTTTTGAACGTCTCAGACTCCACCAGCTTGTATGGTAAAAGCTGGTGGGCTAATAGTTTGGACAAGCCAGCTGTCAGACGCTGGGCAAGGGGGTGACTTTGTGACATTGGCTTCTTACGCTCAAACATGTCCTTGACAGACACATGACTGTCGGCAGATGAGCGGGAACTGCTCAAGGCGGGAGACGGAGTGGCGGATGGTTGAGAGGGGGCAAGGAGGACAGCAGTGGTTGACGTGGCTGAAGATGCTGGACCAGGAGGAGGATGGCGGCTTAGAGTAGGCGTGCTGCTTGTACTCATCTGTTGATCCCATAGGCGTTTGTGATGTGAGATCATGTGCCTACGCAAAGCAGTTGTACCTAGGTGGGTGTTGGACTTCCCACGACTCAGTTTCCTTTGGCACAGGTTGCAAATGGCATCGCTGTTGTCAGAGGCAGACACACAAAAAAAATTCCACACTTCTGAGCTCTGCAATGACGGCATTCTGGTGGTGGACACAGCATGCGTTGATTGGCGTGCTGTCGGGCTGACGCCGGGTGCCGATGCATGCTGTCTGACTGTGCCACTAGCTCCTTGCGACGACCTCCCCCTGCTTCCAACTCGTCTCCTCCTCCTCCTCTCTGTCTCCCCATCTGAACTTTCGCCCTGTTCTTCTTCTTGCCGAGCGGGCACCCACGTGACATCCATGGACGCATGGTCATCATCAACCGCTTCACTTGTATCTGACAACTCAGAAAAGGAAGCAGCAGCGGGTACAACATCATCATCATCACACCGTACCTCCATGTGTTTAATGCTGCCTGCCTGAGACATATCCCCGTTATCTACATCCTCTGGCAATAATGGTTGCGCATCACTCATTTCTTCAAACGGATGTGTGAATAACTCCTCTGACATACCAAGTAAAGCGTCTGTGGTGCTAGTTTTGGTGGTGGCGGCAGGCCGGTGAGTGGTATTTTGAGAGGTGCCTGAAGCTAAGCTGGAGGAGGATGGTGCGTCAAGGTTCCGAGCGGAAGCTGTTGAAGATTGGGTGTCCTGTGTTAGCCAGTCAACTATGTCCTCAGAACTTTTCAAGTTCAGGGTACGTGGCCTCTGAAAACTGGGCATTATTCTAGGGCCAAAGGGAATCACAGCACCATGACCACGATGGCCCCTGCGGGGTGGCCTGCCTCTGCCTGTCATTTTTGGGGGGATTAGTGGTACTATGCGTGCAAGCTACTGTGAGACCAGATATGAGTGGCAAACTGGCAATGTGCACTGGCACAGGTCTGCAGAGCACAGGCTGTAGGCCTGACACACACGCTTTAAGGACACTGACTGGCTGCTATTAGCTTACACTGGAAAGCTTTTTTTCTTTGTAAAAGCACGCTACAGAGACACCAGATATGAGTGGCAATGTGCACTGGAACAGTTCTGCAGAGCACACACTGTAGGCCTGACACACCCGCTTGAAGACAAGTAACTGCTATTCAATCTATAACCGTGAAAAAATTTTTTGGGTTTTAAATGCACGCTATAGAGACACCAGATATGAGTGGCTATGTGCACTGGCACAGTTCTGCAGAGCACACGCTGAAGGCCTGACACAGCCGCTTGAAGGACACTGACTGTAAAGCGTCAAACATAGCCGCTTGAAGGACACTGACTGGCTGCTATTAGCTTACACTGGAAATCTTTTTTCTTTTTATCTATTAGCTTACACTGGAAACCTTTTTTCTTTGTAAAAGCACGCTTCAGAGACACCAGATATCAGTGGCAACTGTCAAAGCACGCTGGCAGGGTTGTGCAGGGCACACGCTGAAGGAAGGCCTGACACAGCCGCTTGAAGGACACTGACTGGCTGCTATTAGCTTACACTGGAAACCTTTTTTCTTTGAAAAGCACGCTTCAGAGACACCAGATATCAGTGGCAACTGTCAAAGTACGCTGGCAGGGTTGTGCAGGGCACACGCTGAAGGAAGGCCTGACACAGCCGCTTGAAGGACACTGACTGGCTGCTATTAGCTTACACTGGAAACCTTTTTTCTTTGAAAAGCACGCTACAGAGACACCAGATATGAGTGGCAACTGTCAAAGTACGCTGGCACAGGTCTGCAGAGCACACGCTGAAGGAGGCCTGACACCCAGACGCTTGCAGACAACTAACTGCTCTTCTATTACAGTGAAATTTTTTTTTTTTTACATGTAAAGCTTAAGCTATTGTGACAACAGATATGGTGGCACTGACTGTGCAAATGGGCACAGCATCCAGCCTGACACAGAAGCTGGCAGGCAGGCAACTGCAATTACATTACACAGAAAAAAAAAAAAAAGCAGACTGATGTTCTAGCCCTAAAAAGGGCTTTTTGGGGTGCTGTCCTTACAGCAGAGATCAGATGAGTCCTTCAGGATTGTAGTGGACACTGAATACCCTAGCCTAGCTATCAATTTCCCTATCTAATCAGCAGCAGCTACCCTTTCCCTCCTCTCAGTAAGCATGCAGCTTCAGAATGAATCGAAAATGGATGGGAGGGAGGTGGGAGGGTGTGGAAGGGAGGGTGTGCTGCTGATTGGCTGGAATGTGTCTGCTGACCGAGAGGCACAGGGTCAAAGTTTGCTCAATGATGACGAATAGGGGGCGGATCGAACCGCGCATGTGTCCGCCCGCCGCGGCGAACGCGAACACGCTATGTTCGCCAGGAACTATTCGCCAGCGAACAGTTCGGTACATCACTAGTAGCCATATCTTGTCTTACTATTCATAATGTTTTGGCATAGTCTAGTATGAAGAGTATCCTGGTATTTGCAATACTTGGGTATATTTAGGTTAGTGTAATAATAAGATTTGTCTCACACAATTACATTTTACAACTGGTTTAATGATCTTCTCTTTGTTTTAAAATGTCACTATCTATATATTCTTCTACCTCTTACAATATGTCAGAGATATTGTGAAATTTAAATTAAATGTATACTGTAAGTCACTATTTAGCAGATGTTACTCCATTTTGTAGCATACACGATCCAGGGCACTTGCTTATTCACTAAACAACAATTTGAAGTTTTACAGAATGTAATAGTTTTATTTTAAAACAGCTCACACAGGCAAAATATAATGGGCGTTTAGTTACAGTATATGATCATACATCGCAAAAGCCTGCCACAATGTCAATGTACCCCATTGGCAGGTCCCACCCTATCATCCTAACTCCTGCTCTTATGATATTAATCCACTTACTCCATTTTGTAGCAGAATGTTAAAGAATGTAAAAGGCACAGACATATTTTATTCTTTCTTACTCTGTTCAATGCCTGACCAAACTGATCGGAATGCGACTAATGTAAACATTGACCAACGATAAGGCATCTCTAACAGAAGAAGTTACATATAGAAATCTTAGTGTTTTATTTATATATATATATATATATATATATATATATATATATATATATATATATATATATATATATATATATATATATATATATATATATATATATATATATATATATATATATATATATATATATATATATATACACATACACCAAAAGAGTTGTGATGGGAAAAAAGTGTGGATGAAAAGCCCTTCCACCTGAAGTGGATAGTTAATACAAAAGTTAAACACAAATGTGCCTACCCAGAATTCCTTGCAGTAGTGAGTGCACTGTTAAAGTGAGATTTCTGTGGGAAAAGCAAGTCTTCTGGCTTGACTGGTGTGTGTATTTGTGTTTAGAAATGTATTAACTATTTATATAGATATTCCCTGGAAAAAGGGTGGACTCAGGTGTTTTCAATGTGTTTTATTCAAACAATATAATAGTCTGTCCAGATTGACGTTTCCACCTGTTCGGGTCTTGAAAAAGACCCAAACTGGTCGAAGCGTTGATCAGGACAAAATATTATACTGTTTGAATAAAACACATTAAAAAACCTCAGAGTGCACCCTTTTCTTTGGATTATATACAGACAGAGTTTCGACACTGAGGCAAGGTCACTGGACATAATTTAAAAGGGGTGAGTACCAAGTTTCATTTAAATGATATATATAATGAGGCGGAGCCTAACCGCTGAGACGAACGGATGCACACTGCTGAAGCTCCGAGCGAAAATCGAGAAATAACTCTTAAAAACGGAATACATCACTCCTACGGACAACCACACAAACAGGGGAACACTCCTAACCTCATGGGGCGAAAACATAAAAAAATAGGGGCGGATAAACCTGCTCCAGGGCTGACGATAGGAGACATGTGGCGGCAAGCACGCAGCACGGGAGAATCTAACATGGCGGCCCTCCACGGAGGCTGCTCGGACTTCTACTCGGATGACTACTCTGAAGGCGCAGAGGAGGATTACCTCCCACCACCAGCCCCTAAACAGCCGGCAAAACTTAATAATCCCAAAGCTGACAAGGATGCAGACCTGGTAACTACCGGGGTATTGAAGGCATTGCTAGCCGACCTACAGAGGAATATCCTCACGCACGTCACCGCACTGAGAAAAGAGCTGCAGGGCCTGACAGGCCGCATAACAACACTGGAGGCCTCCTCACAAGACCACCAGCAGCACATATCCTCACTCCAGACAGCCGTACAAGACTTACAACGCCAGAACCTACTACACGAAAGGCGTTTTGCGGCCCAAGAGGATAACAGAAGGAGATGTAATTTAAAGGTCAGAGGGGTCCCAGATGAACTACCAGAGACGGAATTACCACAAATGCTCAAAAAAATGCTGATGGCTGTGGCGGAAACCGCCTCGCCACGGGACATTGGAGGGGCCTGGCTGCCTGCCTCCTACCTGCTGACTATGGCCCCTGGAAAATTGGTACGTTGGAACTATATTTGGGCATGTTTTAGTTTATATTGCTGCTGCTGGCCCTTTTAGAATCATCCGTGGACATATTGGGACGTTTGGGAATAATGTCCCTTTAAGACTTTGTAACATATCACAGTAATACTGTCTTAAATATTATGTAGGTATTTATGTGTTCGTTTTAAACTGGGGATATGTAGAAATGTGTGTTTTATGTGTTAAATGTATCAGTATGTAATTTTATGTCTTTTACTGTCTTTTTGTCTGCCATGTGGGTAATGGAGTTTTGCCTCAGTCCTTGGAGATAATTAGATTCCTTCCCCAATTATCTCCAGGCCAGAGGGGAGGGATTGTGAGGCATTGTGGGAGGTAACCGGTCTGAGCTGGAAAGTCATGCTGACAGGGGTTTTAAAATATACTTTACTAACTTTTGAACCCCTGGTCTGATTCATGCCATTTTAATATGTTGTTCCCCTGAATGGATTGATTGTGGATATGTATTTTTATGTGAATGTGATGTATGGTTTTAGAGTTATGAAAGTTGGGTAGAAAGTATGTTTTAACTGTATGTATAATTGTGTTAAGTGTTAATCTAAGGGGAGGAGATGTGTGGGAGGTAACATCTATGCTATTGGATATTTTACACCTCCCCTGTGGGCAGGCTTAAATGTGTAAGATGGAAATAAAAGCCAGGCTGGATGTGCCAGTCCAGAGTTCCTGTTTAACCCTCAAAGTGAAGTGTCGTCTCATTATTGGGGGAGGATTTATTGCATGCTGTTCCAGTTTGACTGCTAGGAGTGCAAACCTATTCGTATGGTTCCTATTCAACTGTCTACAGCATTCAGAGGCTTGAGAGGATTCAAATGCTTCTCTGATTCGGTGGTTGTGGTGTCTGCCAGAGTACTTGGAGGCCTCAGGAAGCGCTAGGAGCATCCATTAACGGAGGTATCCAGTCGGGGTGCCAGGCGATCCGTTACAACGGCCATACAACCCGCCAGCCAAGCTAAACCCATCACTCCCACAAACTTTTTCAGGGTCCCCAAACCTCCCGGGGCCCTGGCCACCGCCACCAAAGATACCATACTCACCTTTAGAAACGGGAAGGACAAATCGGCGATCCTCGCCACACTCCGAGGCAAGACCCCACTACAGTTTGAAGGCATGAGCCTGACATTCTACGCCGACCTGTCCGGGGCGACACTGGCATGGCACAGGTCACTCCGTCCCCTCACAACCTTGCTCCAGCGCAATAATATAAGGTACCGCTGGCGACCCTCCCAAACACTCCTCGTTCAACAAGGAGACAATACACATCAAATCCACGACGCTCGGGACGCAGCCAACCTCCTACAAACCTTGGGCCTTCCACAGATCCCACACATCCAAGAGAGAACCCAAGAGCCTACCTCCCCAAACCGCAACTGGGACCCGGCACGAATTCCCGCGTTTGTGCCGAGAAATAATACACCGGACGCCTACGCCTCGATCACCACTTGAATGGAGAGGCACAGGCACTCCCACTCACCTGCACGGCGCAGTGAACCACCCTTCAGAACTCAACGCTCTCGGACACACCGCTTGACCGTTATCCAACTGCAGAAACCTGATCCTCTATCCACCGGACCACGCACAACACCCCTTACTGTGGGCATCGACCTCCACGGCGCAATGCGGCATACCCGAAAACCAGTGAGCTCCAACTCCACGGGCATTTCTCATTTGATCCCTGACAGCAACAACTCTGAAGCGCACTATGAACACAGATCGACTGCTCCAGCACCCGACAACAACCATCTGCAACAGCATCCCGATATCAGGTTGGCATACTAGACCTCCGAGGTAGGCACAGGTTGACGGCGGAGTACACTCACAGGGACTTACGCTACCCACCGTTGTTCTTGCCGCACTACCCAAACGTGCAAACTTGGGACACCACCTCTGAGTTGGACTTTTATTAGGACTACTAATGTTAGGGTCATGTTTTCTTGTATCCTCAGTTATTATTCTTCAAGCAATAGCCAGGCTGGTACCCCAAACCGCTACCATGCTTGAGCGTTGTTCAGCAGCAAAAGTTAAGTTTTGTTGCGTTTTTGTTTTGTTTTATGCCACTACTGTGGCACTGACATGCATAAGGGGCAATCGGCCAATCCAGCACCTTAGTAGGTGCGATAGTATAGTTCACCAGGTGGCGCATAGCAGGCTTTTTTCATAGCCTCCCGTTAAAATTACCCTACACAAAGTAAGTCGCGCTTTCCGTTTGACTTTCAGTTTAACCCATGATAAGTCCTCTGTTGGCTATTACACAACACTCTATATCATAAATTGACTGCCCTGGCAAATCACCTCAGCAACGCCAACAATCACATAAGAAAGCCAGCTTAGGAGTCACGTCAAATACCGGCTGTAACAGGTGCAAGGTGTAATACCACAACTCATCATCTTCTCATTATAATGCAAATGATAATTTACTTCACATACCTGCTCAGACCAACACCCGGCGACTAACGCCGTTACATTGCACTGATCCTCCACTTGTCTTAATCGACAACACACTTCCTATTTTTACAGTCTGAAGGCCCCTGCCAATTACAAGCGCTGTACAGCAGTTTCAATGACTGTTAATGGGCCTGTATTACATTCTACATGACCAACCTACAGCAACAGATTTACCCTATCGATAATTTTACATAGACACCTTGTCTCTTGCTCAGCCTAGCTTGCACTTAAAATTAACCAATGCATATGGCTGCCCACGGTTTCATAAGGCCTAGACAATCCTGACATACAGGCATCCTAAGCCCCATAAATTCGGAAAAGTGTAGCCTGGGTGTCATGCCACTCTACTAGTGTACTAAGTCGTTTCTTGCATTTACGATCCACAACCTAACCCACAATTCTTAATCTGACAAACACTTTCCTAGAACCTTTTGGTCGCTGTTTATGTTGTTTTTTAGTTAATCTGAATCTAGCATGCCACGCTTCTACACACCTTAGTCATGCAAATCATTAATTTCATATGTGTCAGTTCACTGGCCCACCTAGCATGATACCTAGCCTGATTTAAGCTAGCTAACGACACCTGATATCAACTATAGACAGCACTAGGATTACTCAGCTGGTTTTAGTCTCTCTTGTTCTAATGTTTATACTTTTATATTAATTGTCTAGATCTACTCCTAGGCTAGCTAAGCGTTATATGTTCATTCACTCTAGACATGACTAAACAGCATGTTATATTTAACACTAACTTACTTAGCAAGCTAGAGTACCGACAGTTTATACTTTTATTTTGTGACTTATTCTTATTTTGTTTTCTCAAGCCAGCCCTGGCCTGTAATGCTCAGCCTGACTGTAATTATATAAGGGTAGGATGCACACAGCTACTTGGTTAAAGCGACTTACCCCAACCAGTAATGTGATCTCAAACTAAATTGTTTTAGGCAGCATGTATGGCCTGAATGTTCTTTTTATCTGGATATGCCTGTCTCTGCTCGCACTTGAATCTCTATACTCTAGCAACGCACGGCAACTACGATGTTCCACTATTGCCTGCTTGTAAAGTTAACCAATTGTGTTACTCGTTCTTAGTTTGATATCTTGCACGGCTTAACCTGCATAACTTCTTGGTTCTGTCTCATACACTGCATACCATGACTGCCTTGACCAGCTGTAACGGCATATAAAGTTTGCCTTCCACTTCAGCAAAGTCAGGCGTATCCCCATCACTATATAGACACTGAAGCGACGTCCCTCGACAACACTATTGACTTTTAGCTAATGTTAATACTCGACACTGTGACTGAACAAGAGGTTTTCGTTAACCAACATAAAAATAAAAATAAGGCACTGTTCTCCAGGAAATGTAACTAACGATGTATAAACCCTAACTTGTATGTCAAATTTGCATTCCCCTCTCTTCCTTATGTACCCCATTGCACATGCCTTAATAAAACAAAGATTGACAAAAAAAAAATTATATATATAATTAACCGCTTAAGACAAAGTGATAATTGGAATTAGCAATGAAAATTATTGTGATACAATGACACCATCTTCTTCTATAATCTATATAAATAATCATTAGAATAAGGTACACCCATCTAATCCCATTGGTCACTTTAAAAGATCATGTAGAAGACATAGAGATAAGGAATATCTTAAAAGTGAGAACAATACATTTAAAAAAAAATAGAATTTTTACTAAAATCAAAAATATACATGGATAATGCTGAACCAATTTCAAAACTTTTGAAATCATATTTAGCTGAAGCATCATATAATACAAAGTTTTTATACTGCAGATACAATTTTGAGAATTGTATTCCATTGCTGGTAATTTGCCAAGTTTAGCATATCAAGCTATTATCCAGAGATATTGGCTTGTCTTTGAAATATCAAGGAAAAGTTAAAGAACTGCAGTCAAGTGATTAAGGGTTAAGAATTTTCTTATTGTGATTGGATGGTAAAGAATAGTTAAGTTGACTGTGTGAGAAACATTGTATATTTTGTTTGCAATGCTTAGATATTTACTCTGTGAGAATTTTATAACATGTCAGGAGGCTTCGTATTTGCTTAAGTCTCTCTTTACTAGAACTCCACAGCAGCACAGAAAAAACAACCAATCAGAAAAAAGTTAGGTACTATAAAACTCCCCTCCCCATGAATCATTGCTGTGAGTTTTGCTGACAGTGTATATCACAGATTGCTGTGTGTTTTGCTGACAGTGTATATCACAGATTGCTGTGAGTTTTGCTGACAGTGTATATCACTGATTGCTGTGAGTTTTGCTGACAGTGTATATCACTGATTGCTGTGAGTTTTTCTGACAGTGTATATCGCAGGATACTGTGAGTTTTACTGACAGTGTATATCACAGATTGCTGTGAGTTTTGCTGACAGTGTATATCACAGATTACTGTGAGTTACAGGTATATATGAACTACCTGGCTCTGTACAGGGTATATATATACAGGCTCTGTACAGGGTATATACAGAGCCAATTGGCTAGTTAGCTCTAGGATTCATGTGCTTCACAGTATATATTTTTTCGGGTCCAGCTATGGGGTCTCAGAGGAGACTACTCTGGTATGAATTAACTGTCCATGGCATATATATATATATATATATATATATATATATATATATATATATATATATATATATATATATATATAAAGTTGACAGACCTGGATCTGGCTCAAACTGGTATGGGAGACCAGTCTACACTGATACTATACAATTTTATCAGATATGATGATGTTAATCTATAATAATGATATGAAATATCAAACAGATCTGTGTGAGCATGTGCATACTGTAACGGACCGTTTCAGCATGAAAGGGGAAAAATCCGTTTAGGCGATAATCCCCTTTTCTGGATACAGGCACAGCTACTGCAGAACACCAAACTCCCGAACTGGATACAAGATAACACTCCGAACTGGAACAGCTGAACAAGAAAAGCATACAATCCGCTTACACTCCTGGCAGTCAGCTTACAATCCAATTCCCCCCAAGAACGAGACGACACTTCATTTTGAGGGTTAAACAGGAACAACACTGATTTATTCACACACAGGCTTATATGAGATTCTCCCATGCAAGGGAGGGGTTTACAGTACACCAATCCAGTTTAAGGTACAACCCACACATCTCCTCCCTCCAACATATCTGTTAATACAATTAACAGGGACATATTTTTACCCAAGTTTTGGATGTACCCTAAATACTTGGGGTACATCCACAAATCCAATATCTCCAGATAGCCCTAGTCTGGAGGGACAACATATGTTAAAATCAGCCCATTCGGATAAACGGTTCGGGAGTTATGGGACTTTAAAGTATTGACCGACCGCATGGGTAAAGTATCCGAAATCAGTTCCATGCATTTTGGCCCTGCGGTCGGTCACAAACAAGGGAATGAAAACAGACGAATTGCCTGTGTTATAGAGCCTGGAGAGGGTTTGAATGAATTCCCTTGTTTGTGGGGTTCTTTCTACCGAACGGGGGGTCATTCGGTAGTTTCCATACGAATTTCTGGAAGTATGGAGGTCTCAGCGGTGTTTGCCTAGTCAAGTGTCCGATTTCAGTTCCAGACACTCGACGGCAAAACACCGCTGTTCGGTAGTTAAAGATGGCCGCCGCCACGTGTTGGTTTCCTGAATGGCGGCCACCCAGAGGACAAAGACCACACTGCACTGATTGCCAATTACCTGTTTGCAACATTGTGGCAAACGGTAATTGGAGGCACACTTAGTCCTGGGTGGTCTGGTTGTTCGGTAGTTTCCTCAATACAAGGAATGGAGGGATTCTACCGAACAATCAGATGAAGGCTGCATATATATATAACCCAGGTAACTGCATACATAAATACATATACAATATACAGGCAGTACAATAGGATAGGCTTCACAGTCTTAAAGGGACAGTAGTCCCAAAATGTCCATTGCTGATTTTAAAGGGCCAGTAGCAGCAATATAAATTAGTACATGCCCAAATATAGTCTTTAGAGTGCAATATGTCCAGGGGCCATAGTCAGCGGGCAGGAGGCTAGCAGCCAGGCTTCTCCAGCCCACAGTGGCGAAGTTGGTTTCGCCACACATACCAATTCACAGTTTAACCCCTTAAGGACCAAACTTCTGGAATAAAATGGAATCATGACGTGTCACACATGTCATGTGTCCTTAAGGGGTTAAGGAGAGTATCGCTCAATGTATCTTACATTCATGGACATGGTAATCACTGAAACTACTTCCGCTTATACCCAATACAGCTGGAATACCGCTATTTGCCTGCTGGACATTTAGGGACTGCCAGTCCCGGTTCAAGTTATTCACACGGCATTACGCTGTCTAAAAGGGTTGATGTCTGGGGGCCCTATGTCACAGGGTGCTCTGAGGATCTGACGGGCCTGCTCTATTGGTGCCGAACCCCTTTTGGCCGCAGGCCTGGGGGAATATCACTGAGGAAAAGCCAGTGCCCACCAGTGACATGGAAATAGGCAGGTGTCCAGACAAGCACCATTGCCATACTATCCAAGAGGACACCAGTATATGGCCATCTGCATATGGTGGGAAGGGTGAAGGCCCTAAACCTCATGCCTGAAGGGCAAGGTTTCTTATGAAGACCCCGGACACGCATCCGCGGTTTATGCCAGCCCGGCGACGGCACATCTCCAAGGAGAACTTCGCACAGGCAAGGACCGGTACTCAGACACCTACAGGAGAACGCGGTGTTTTCCTTGTCTTTAACAACTAACTCCGTATCTGCCTCCCGGTATCCATATAGGTATCGGTAGTTATTCCTGCGTAAGATTAGCTCCCGGCCCTGTTCAGTGGGGCTTACTTGTCTTACCTTCCGGCCTGCTATTTGCCTTCTAGCGGAGATAGAATTTGCGTTTTTACTCTTATCTACGTTATTGTTGTTTTTTTGTTTTCGTGACTTCCTTTTCCTTTCGCTCGGGTCGTCGAGAGGCCTGACTTGACCTCCTCCGACCTCCCGGGCGCTTGTGGATTGCGGAGAATGTCTCCAGCTTTCCTCAGACTACCAACGGTCATCCTGGACCCCGCGCGCATGCACGGGATCCGGACGGTCAGTTGGTAGTTTTCCATCGTTGTTTCCGAAGATTGCCCTCAGCCTTATGCTGATACTAGTAATTGGTGTACCCTGCAGTTGGTCACCCTGAGTCTCTAGGGACTCTAGTTTGGATCACAGGAGGGTGCAGCCCTCCATCACTTCGATCCGAGAATATTTTATCTTCAGGAACAGAGAGCGAACCCCTCTCAGATACGGAACTGGACACTCATTTGTTATTATCCTCCCTCAACCTCAGCCAGAGACTGAGCTGGATACAGAGGACATGTTTTGAGGACACATTCTCATAGAGAGAACCGGTCATGGATGTAGTCTCTACTGTTTGGTTATTTACGGGTGCGGCCCGCTCAGGCTATCAGCCTGACGCTATCACAATATTCGATCACATTAGTAGAGAGCGCGGCTCTCTCATACAATCGACGCTCTACAGTGCCGACCATTTGTTCATCACACAGGCTTGTACCTGTGCAAGACATTGATGACTACATGGAGGGGCGTCACTCCTGCATTCAATTAGATCTGACGTCCGTGCTACTGATTTCGTTAGAGGACTGCCTGGTCATGCAAGATATACTTATTTAGACTGGATCCCTCTATTCTATCTCCTGTAATGGATCTACTGGATCCGGACCGCTGTAACACACGCAAGACATTCTCACAGAGGTATAACGGGGGGAGACTCCCACTTATTTACACACACTCCTGGAGATGGTACGGCTAACGGATGGACCTCAGGTATTATGAGCAGGTTTTGGTATATTCTGCACCATATAAAACAGAGGATTGCTTTCTGTTTTGGATATCCAGACCATTACGAACAACTGCGCAGACCGTTTCTCCCATATTTAGATGACAGGAGATACAGAGACCTTCATGGAGCAAACGGGCGCTGCCTTGCTCGAGTAACAAGATTAAGGAAGGCCTATTACCCGGTCTGAAGGTAAACCATTTGCATGGATCACATGGTAAGACCGGAAGTCCCGGTTGTCTTGAGTTCCCCGGTCATTACGATCTTGGGATAAGATGGCAGGACTGCCCCATCTCCTCGGAACGCATACCTGGTGAACAGGGTTCGGAGATGGTGGGTCCTCCGTCTATACTCTATTTATGCCTCACGGGAGCCGTTTTGTTCTGGATTCGCGCTAACCTACTTTTTAACTACCGTCAAGGAGACCTACGAGACTTTATGGGGGTACCTGGTGTGCCCCGACTCCTACACAGACATCTTTCACTCTTAGACGAGGACATATCTGGATGGAAATCTGCACTCCGGTTTGCACTTCCCATCCCTTTGAATATTTCTGGTATTCGCTATTCCCAGAATAGTCGATCATCGTTCCTCCACACAAGTTCAGTTCGGAACCCTGAATGGATAGCCTATTGGAGTCTTTCCTCTACCGCGTCCAAAGATTACACAGTCCACTTGGAATATTGGAATCACTTAGGATACGGCTAGTTTGACCACACTCGTCTGCATTATAAATTTATTCTCGGATGAGACATCTCACCGGGTAGGCCAGGAGGGAACGAAAGATCCTACTCGGTTCTATTGCGATTTGGTGGTGGACTTAGACGCATTCCTTGAGATTGAAGATCTGCCTGCAAGGCCACATTGCCGGGTGACCCTGACACGATCGGTGGAGCAACCTTACACATCAAGAGTTGAGACATGGTGGCAGTGTCTTATCGCAGCCCTAAGTCCGCAAATGACCTTCGACATTTTATAACTGCAGGGAAATGGCTAATAGGTCAGCTTGCCAGCTCACGGACCAGCTGGTAGGTAACAGGTCGCAACCCCACGTACAATGGATCTATCAGCGGATGATGTTTTTTCCGTTTTTGGGATACTTCATCAACTGGCATTTCCATCGGTCGGTGTATTGTCATCTATCGCAGTTGTAAAGTCCATTTAGGATTGCTCGGGTAGCTCTGAGAATAGGTACCAGCGAAACAAACAGCATTGGATTTGTTGACTGAGCGTTAAAACAGCAAATACGAAGCTTCCTGTCATGTTATAAAATTGTAGATTATACTAGCTTTAGTGTACCTATAATCTTAATTTTATTAATGACAGGAGGCGAGTATTTCCCACTAGTGATGTACCGAACTGTCCGCCGGCGAACAGTTCCTGGCGAACTTAGCGTGTTCGCGTTCGCCGCCGCGGGCGAACACATGGGCGGCTCGATCCGCCCCCTATTGGTCATCATTGGGCAAACTTTGACCCTGTGCCTCTCGGTCAGCAGACACATTCCAGCCAATCAGCAGCACTCCCTCCCTTCCACACCCTCCAACCTCCCTCCCAGCATCCATTTTCGATTCATTCTGAAACTGCATGCTTAGTGAGAGGAGGGAAAGTTTAGCTGCTGCTGATTAGATAGGGAAATTGATAGCTAGGCTAGGGTATTCAGTGTCCACTACAATCCTGAAGGACTCATCTGATCTCTGCTGTAAGGACAGCACCCCAAAAAGCCCTTTTTAGGGCTATAACATCAGGCTGCTTTTTTTTTTTTTTTTCCTGTGTAATGTAATTGCAGGTGCCTGCCTGCCAGCTTCTGTGTGAGGTTCACATTGGATACTGTGCCTACTTGCCCAGTGCCACCACTCATATCTGTTTTAACAATTGGTTAAGCTTTAGATTTTAAATAAATAATTTGTTTTCACTGTAATAGAAGAGCAGTTGCCTGCCTGCCAGCTTCTGTGTCAGGTTGGATGCCTTGCCCATTTGCACAGTCAGTGCCACCACTCATATCTGTTTTAACAATAGCTTAAGCTTTAGATTTTAAAGAAATCATTTTTTTTCACTGTAATAGAAGAGCAGTTGCCTGCCTGCCAGCTTCGGTGTCAGGTTGGATGCCTTGCCCATTTGCACAGTCAGTGCCACCACTCATATCTGTTTTAACAATAGCTTAAGCTTTAGATTTAAAAGAAATAATTTTTTTTCACTGTAATAGAAGAGCAGTTGCCTGCCTGCCAGCTTCTGTGTCAGGTTGGATGCCTTGCCCATTTGCACAGTCAGTGCCACCACTCATATCTGTTTTAACAATAGCTTAAGCTTTAGATTTTAAAGAAATCATTTTTTTTCACTGTAATAGAAGATCAGTTGCCTGCCTGCCAGCTTCTGTGTGAGGCTCACAGTGGATACTGTGCCCACTTGCCCAGTGCCACCACTCATATCTGTTTTTACAATAGCTTAAGCTTTAGATTTAAAAAAAAATATATATTTTTTCACTGTAATAGAAGAGCAGATGCCTGCCTGCCAGCTTCTGTGTGAGGCTCACAGTGGATACTGTGCCCACTTGCCCAGTGCCACCACTCATATCTGTTGTGACAATAGCTTAAGCTTTAGATTTAAAATTATAATATTTTTTTTCACTGTAATAGAAGAGCAGTTGCCTGCCTGCCAGCTTCTGTGTGAGGCTCACTGTAATAGAAGAGCAGTTAGTTGTCTGCAAGCGTCTGGGTGTCAGGCCTCCTTCAGCGTGTGCTCTGCAGACCTGTGCCAGCGTGCTTTGACAGTTGCCAATCATATCTGGTGTCTCTTTAGCGTGCTTTTACAAAGAAAAAAGGTTTCCAGTGTAAGCTAATAGCAGCCAGTCAGTGTCCTTCAAGCGGCTCTGTCAGGCCTTCCTTCAGCGTGTGCCCTGCACAACCCTTCTAGCGTACTTTGACAATTGCCACTCATATCTGGTGTCTCTATAGCGTGCTTTTTCAAAGAGAAAAGGTTTCTAGTGTAAGCTAATAGCAGCCAGTCAGTGTCCTTCAAGCGGCTCTGTCAGTCCTTCCTTCAGCGTGTGCTCTCCAGAACTGTTCCAGTGCACATTGCCAATCATATCTGGTGTCTCTATAGCGTGCTTTTAAAACCAAAATTTTTTTTTCACTGTTATAGATTGAATAGCAGTTACTTGTCTTCAAGCGGGTGTGTCAGGCCTACAGTGCGAGCTCTGCAGAACTGTTCCAGTGCACATTGCCAATCATATCTGGTGTCTCTATAGCGTGCTTTTAAAACCAAAATTTTTTTTTCACTGTTATAGATTGAATAGCAGTTACTTGTCTTCAAGCGGGTGTCTCAGGCCTACAGTGTGTGCTCTGCAGAAAGTAGGCCCCCCCCATTGTGATTTATGGCCCCCACCCACCGCGCAGGGGTGGGGGCCGAGGGGGGGAGGACAGCAGGTCCCCCCATTGTGATTTATGGCCCCCACCTACCGCGCAGTGGTTGGGGAGGACAGTAGCTCCCCCCAGTGTGTATCATGGGCTTTGAGGATAGGTGTCAATCCATACCTGCCAAGTGACCCTATGTAGGGGGAACAGTCCCTATCCTGCTCTGTGTCAGTGTGTATCATGGTCTCTGTGGACGGTGAACAGTCCCTATCCTGCTCTGTGTCAGTGTGTATCATGGTCTCTGTGGACGGTGAACAGTCTCTATTCTGCTCTGTGTCAGTGTGTCCCATGGTCTCTGTGGACAGGGAACAGTCTCTATTCTGCTCTGTGTCAGTGTGTATCAGGGGCTTTGAGGACAGGTGTCAATCCATACCTGCCAAGTGATCACTAGCAGACACACACTCACTAGCAGACACACACTCACTGACACTCACTAGCAGACACTCACTAGCAGACACACACTAGCAGACACACACTAGCAGACACACACTAGCAGACACACACTAGCAGACACACACTAGCAGACACACACTAGCAGACACACACTAGCAGACACACACTAGCAGACACACACTAGCAGACACACACTAGCAGACACACACTAGCAGACACACACTAGCAGACACACACTAGCAGACACACACTAGCAGACACACACTAGCAGACACACACTAGCAGACACACACTAGCAGACACACACTAGCAGACACACACTAGCAGACACACACTAGCAGACACACACTAGCAGACACACACTAGCAGACACACACTAGCAGACACACACTAGCAGACACACACTAGCAGACACACACTAGCAGACACACACTAGCAGACACACACTAGCAGACACACACTAGCAGACACACACTAGCAGACACACACTAGCAGACACACACTAGCAGACACACACTAGCAGACACACACTAGCAGACACACACTAGCAGACACACACTAGCAGACACACACTAGCAGACACACACACACACTCACACACACTCACACACACTCACACACACTCACACACACTCACACACACTCACACACACTCACACACACTCACACACACTCACACACACTCACACACACTCACACACACTCACACACACTCACACACTCACACACTCACACACTCACACACTCACACACTCACACACTCACACACTCACACACTCACACACTCACACACTCACACACTCACACACTCACACACTCACACATATCTGATGTAATCCTTGATGAGGTTGCTACCAGAGAACTCCCTGAAAATTTAGAGGATTTAATTTCGTTCATCTCTCGTATAGATGAACGTCTAAGAGAGAGACAGAACACTCGAGAGAGGAACCAGAGACCTTCTTTTAGGTTAGCTCCTGCTTTTCCAAGTCCTGACTCCACGATATCTTTGCTTACTGAACCTATGCAGATAGGGTATACCCGCCTCTCTGAGGAGGAAAGACAGCACAGGAGAAGAGAGGGTTTGTGTATGTATTGTGGAGCCAAGGGTCATTTACTCTCGAACTGTTCTAACCGCCCGGGAAACGCTCGCACCTAAGTCCCTCTAGAGGACAGGCCTTGGGTGTTTCTATTTTGTCCTCTACTCCTAATTATAAGGATCACAGGCTTCTGCTACCAGTTTCCTTAACTTGGGGGAAGGAAGTAGTAAGGGCTATGGCATTGATAGATTCCGGTGCTGCTGAGAATTTTATCGACCAAGCCTTTGCTAGTAAGAACAATTTTCCATCCCAGCTAAGGGAGACACCTTTGGCCGTTGAGGCCATAGATGGTAGACCACTACTAGACCCTGTTATCTTTCGTGAGACCGTACCCATTGATTTAAATGTTGGTATCCTACACGTGGAGAATTTATCTCTTCTGCTCATTTCGTCTCCTTCCGTTCCCATAGTTCTGGGGTACCCATGGTTGAAAAAACATAACCCTATTATCGATTGGGAGTTAGGAGAGATACTCTCGTGGGGCCAGGGCTGCCAGGATCGGTGTTTGTGCAAGGTTTCTCCATTAGCTAATATTAACATACCGGAGAATCCTACTCAGTCCACAGAAAGACAAATACCAGACCTTTACCAAGACTTAAGGGCAGTGTTTGACAAGAAGAATGCCGATTCTTTGCCTCCACACAGGTCATTTGACTGTAAGATTAAGCTGCTACCCGGCACTATGCCTCCGAGGGCCATGTATATCCTTTGTCTGTTCAGGAAAACTCTGTTCTAGAGGAGTATATTCGGGAGAATTTAGAAAAGGGATTCATCAGGAGGTCTTCTTCTCCGGCCGGGGCTGGGTTCTTTTTCATTAAGAAGAAGGATGGCACGCTGAGACCTTGTATCGATTACCGAGGCTTGAATAAAATAACTGTCAGAAATGCCTATCCTATCCCACTGATTACCGAGTTATTTGATCGTCTTAAGGGCTCCAAAATCTTCACCAAGTTAGATCTCAGAGGGGCTTACAATTTGGTGAGAATCCAGCAAGGTCACGAGTGGATGACGGCATTCAATACCCGGTATGGCCATTACGAATACACTGTTATGCCATTTGGACTATGCAATGCTCCTGCAGTATTTCAAGATTTGATTAATGAGGTATCAGCAGGGAGTTTCAGCATGATTGTGTTATTGTTTACCTGGACGACATACTAATACACTCTAAGGAGATTGAGACTCACCATAGACAGGTCAGAAAGGTATTACACAAGCTGCTGCAACATGGTCTATATTGCAAATTGGAAAAGTGCAGTTTTGATCAGTCTCAGGTAGACTTTCTTGGATACGTGATTTCTGGGGAGGGTTTTAAAATGGATCCTGTAAAACTCCAATCTATTTTAGACTGGCCCTTGCCCAAAGGACTCAAGGCTATCCAAAGGTTTATTGGTTTTTCCAACTACTATAGGCGCTTCATTAAAGGATACTCCTCTATCATTGCGCCTATTACCAATATGACCAAACAAGGGGCTGATACTAAGTTCTGGTCTAAGGAAGCTCTTGGTGCTTTCAAGACTCTCAAGGAACTTTTTGCCTCGGCTCCCATTCTAGTCCATCCTGATACGACTCTGCCTTTCTTGCTCGAGGTCGATGCCTCTGAGACAGCAGTTGGGGCTGTTCTGTCTCAAAGGTTAGGGGTGGATAAACCGTTACACCCTTGTGGTTTTTTCTCTAAGAAATGTTCTGGGCCTGAGAGCAGATATGACATCGGGGAAAGGGAACTGTTAGCAGTCATTAAAGCCTTAAAGGAGTGGAGACATTTGTTGGAGGGGACCCTACACCCTATTACGATTTTGACGGACCACAAAAACTTGTCCTATATTGGGGAGGCTAAGCGCTTATCCTCTAGACAAGCTCGTTGGTCCTTATTCCTGACTCACTTCAATTATGTACTGACTTAATTGACCTGGTTCTAAAAACTCTAAAGCCGATGCATTATCTCGCCAATATGAACCTTCTACTGTACCTGAACCAGTTCTTTCTTCTATAGTTCCGAAATGCAATATCATTGCTAATACGAATCTCAGGATTCATTCTCCATTACTGGCCGAGATCATTAAGTTGCAACATCTAGCACCTAAACAGACTCCTGCGGGCCGTCATTTCGTTCCTCCTGCTCTTCAACTGGAACTTTTACAGTGTTTACATAATAGCAAGATGGCGGGACATCCTGGTATTCGCAAAACTTACGCGTTGATCTCTAAGGACTTCTGGTGGCCTGCTTTACGGAGGGATATTGAGGAGTTCATCGCTGCATGTGAAGTTTGTACTAAAACCAAACAACCCCATACGCTTCCATGTGGATTCCTGCACCCCTTGGAGGTTCCAGAAAAACCATGGTCCTGTTTGGCCATGGACTTTATTGTCGATCTACCTATCTCTAAAAGACAGACTGTTATCCTCACCGTGGTTGACAGGTTTACTAAGATGGCACACTTCATTCCCCTGCCTAAACTCCCGTCTTCTCCCGAATTGGCAGAGATATTCGCTAAGGAGATTTTTCGCCTACATGGGATACCCTCTCAAATTGTATCGGACAGAGGCTGCCAATTTGTTTCCCGCTTTTGGAGGTCCTTCTGCTCTCAACTTGGTATTAAATTAAACTTTTCTTCTGCCTATCATCCTCAGTCTAACGGAGCTGCTGAACGTACCAACCAGAAAATCGAACAATATTTACGATGCTTTGTTTCTGAACACCAGGATGATTGGGTCGGTTTGATTCCTTGGGCGGAGTTTGCACACAACAATCTCGTTTGCGATTCTACTCATTCAAGCCCCTTCTTCATGAATTATGGTTTTCATCCGTCTATTCTTCCTTCGGATTCCCCTTCCCAGGGGGTGCCGTCGGTTGATGTTCATGTTGCCAATTTGAGGAAGTTGTGGGATCAAACTCGACAAATCCTTGTGCACAACTCTATGTTGGTCAAGAAACACGCTGATAAACGTAGAAGGGCGGCTCCGGTCTTTGTTCCAGGTGATAGGGTATGGCTGAGCACGAGGAACATCCGTTTAAAAGTGCCCTCCATGAAGTTCGCTCCTCGTTATATTGGACCCTACAGGGTGCTGACCCGTATCAATCCAGTTGCGTATCGTTTAGCTCTTCCTAATACCTTACGCATCCCGAACTCGTTTCACGTTTCATTGCTGAAACCACTCATATGTAACAGATTTTCCTCCACAATAGCCCCTCCTCGCCCCGTTCAGGTGGAGGGTCAGGAGGAGTATGAGGTTAACTATTATTGATTCTCGAATCTCCCGGGGGAGAGTACAATATCTGGTTGATTGGAAGGGATATGGTCCTGAGGAGAGGAGTTGGGTACCTCAGGAGGAGGTTCATGCTCCCCGTCTCCGCAGGGCGTATCACTCTCGCTTCCCATCTCGTCCCGGTTCATTCCGCCCGGTGGGCGTATCTGAGAGGGGGGGTACTGTCAGGGTACCTGTGGTCTCTACCTCCGAAAGAGGTAGAGACTTAGCTGTTCCTCCATCCAGACGGTCTGATGGCTCCCTGCCCCGCGGTCTATCCGGTCATGCTAGGCCGGCCGCGAGGGAGTGACTGCCTTTTACAGCATCTAGGCAGGAAGTAGTCATCAGGACACTCCCCCGGAACAACCTGTCAGTCAATGGCTGCAGGACCAATCAGGACACCTTGGAGGCGTGGTTACTGCTCTGAACAGGGTATTTAACAGAGCTTCTTTCATTAGCTCATTGCCCTGTCGTGGTTCTAGCTTGTTCTAGTCACTCAGTGCTTGTGTATTCTATTATCCCTTTTGGTTTTGACCCGGCTTGTTTACCTTACTCTGCTTATCTCTGTTACCCTTGATTCGGCTTGTCTCTCGCTTACCTGTCTTCTGTTACCCTCGACCTCGGCTTGTCTTTGACCATTCTATACTGTACTACTTACGTTAGTCCGGCCATTCTAAGGTCCGGTATACGTATCTGGCTACTGTTTGTACTCTGCGTGTTGGATCCCTGTCCCGATCCTGACAGTGGTGGAATCTCGGTAAAAATAAATTTAGTAGGCCGAGATTACCACGTGGCATGTGTACGTGCATATGCTGACGTATCGATCAGTTGGTTGCACGAGGCAAGATACGATCAGTAGTGTACGGAGCATGTGCAAGAATACAGGATGTAGTATTCCCCTCCTCCATTGTGCTGGACAGGCCATGCGGTCAAGCAGGAAGTTAATTCTTATTTGTATTGATTGGTCAAGAGAATGTGTGGGTGGAGCTTAATATGGGAGGAGTTATGTGCCTATATAAGGAGCCTGCACTATTGTCCGGGGCTCAGAACTTGCTGTATTTTGGTGACATTAGTCCCTCTGAGTCCCGATCGGTGATCCAATAAAGAATCTCTTCCTTCCTGAAGAAACCTGTGTCCATCTCTCTGTGCTTGGCTTCCGTCAGTTTCTCCGGTATCATTTGGTGCATTGGCCAGGAAGCTCATCGTTCAACGGTAGCTGAGAGGCAGAGGCGTGAGACGGTCTATCTTTGCCCACGTTCTCTACGGCTGCACCCCTGAACTTCTGCGTGGACCTCCCTTCGTCTCGGCGCCACTGGTCTGTTGTCCAGGAGATCATTGGCCTCTACGTAAGAAGTGCTGGGGTGTCCCCGTCGATGAGTGTGAACTCAGGTTCAGGAACGAGGAAGTAAGACAACTGCTGTTTTAGACGGCAGACCCACTAGGGGTATACCGATTGTGCGGTAGGCCCAAAAGGGGTTTAAATCTGTGTATGGAATCTGCCCCCTCTGTCGGAGGGAAGGAGCGAAGGCGCACCGCTCAATCGAACGCTCTTTAGTAAGACCGTTTGATTTGGTTAGTCAGGCGGGGTCCTGTGTAAATAGCCCTAGCCGGACACCGGTGTCTTGTCTAGACTAGCGTTCTAGGGTGTATATTACGTTCGCTAGGTCGGAGGGACCGGGAGACTAAGCGGCGCCTGTGTAAATTCGGTTCGCTAGCTCTCAACCTATCTTGGCTAAGTGGGAAGGCGTGTAAATTTGGAACCCACTAGATTTTTGATAGAGTAATAGACTAAGAGGCGCCTGTGTAAATTCGGTCCTCTAGTTCGCTATATGTGGTGCTTGGGCAGTGTGGCTAACCAAAACGGGTGTATATAGTTTTAGGTAGTCCATTCAAGGTACTGGCCAATAGTTTAGTTGGGATTGTAAATGTGTTAAAGATTGTTTAGTAAAGTGTATATCTTGTTAGATAGCGCGAGCTCAGCCGTCCAGCGAGAGTGTTAATAGTGTGTTGCTGTATTATAGTGCACGGTACCATAACCCTGTATATTTACTGACACTGTATATAAGTACTAATCATTGTCGTCTAATGCATGTTTAACACCATAACCACTAATAATTGTATTGTGACCTTAAATTGTGCTTTGACCTATGCTAACCGTACTGTAACCGCTATTTGTAAAAGACGATGTTACTGGGGTGTGTTATAGACGGGTAATTCATATATAGAGAATTATAGCGTGGGTGACTGTATAGTTTCGCCAAAGGGCATAATATTGATTATTTAGTGACTGGTGTAACAGCTGTGTGTGTACGGGAATTCCCTGAGTGTTTATTGTGTTATTGTGTACGTTTCACTTGGTAACCGTACCACGTGGTGCTGTTGCCAGAGGAAACGGGTGTGACTGTTGTATAGAACGCGTGTATAGTATTCGTTGTCAACGACGTTCCATTGATAAGTATGGGCGCGTCGGAGTCAACGATTCCGGATCCCTTAGGTTGTATGGTAAAGAATTTTAAAAAGAGATTCAAAACATGTGATTTTGGGGTTAAAATGTCTCCTGTACGTTTGGTCACTTTGTGCACTAGGGAGTGGCCTACTTTGGTTGCGACATGGCTGCCACGTGGCAGTTTGGATCCAACTCTGGTACAGCGTGTACACGTGGCTGTATCAGGAAGGCCTGAACTTTACGGGCAGTTTCCATATATTGATTGTTGGAGACAGGCCGTAAACGACTCGCCAAAATGGATTCAGATATGCCGCGAGGAGCAATGTCGCCTCATGGTGGCCAGGACTTGTTTGTCCACTAGGACTGTGGTTAGGCCCATTTTGGACACGCCCCCTGAGTCCGAGATCCCTTTGCCGCCCCCTTATTTTCCTTTAAGAGGAAGTGACGCGAATGCAGGAAGTCCTGCACCCCTTCCCCTATTGCCCCCATCCACTTCCGCTTCCTCCTCCAGTACAGAATCCACTCCCCCTCGTATTAAACCTCCCCTTCCGGAACCAGAACCAACCCCCATTAGATCTGAATATCCTGATTTGGCACCACTTCAAACTTCCGGTCAAGCTTCTTCTAGCTCGGCTCGGAGTATTCTATTTATCAACTTTTCCCAAAGTCAAGCCCCCACATCCTCATGCTCTATTACCCCCCGACCAGAACCTCTAACTGACGCCCCTCCACTGTAGCCCCATACTAACCCGACAACTGACCGGTACCCAACAATTAAAACATTATCAGATGCCTCTTCGTCTGAATCCTGGGTCAGCCTATATCGATGCCGCAGGTCAAATGGCACATGCTGACCCAGTCTTCGTATATGTCCCGTTCACGACTACCGATCTCTTGAATTGGAAGACCCACAACTCCTCGTACACTGAGAAACCACAAGCTATGACCGATCTGTTCACCTCGATAGTTCAGACACATAACCCGACATGGGCTGACTGCCAGCAGTTATTAATGACATTGTTCAATAATGAGGAAAGGACAAGGATTAATCAAGCGGCCATTAAAGCGCTAGAGGATAGAGCCCGTGCTTTGAATAAAGCCAATCCGGCAGCATGGGCCGCAACACATTACCCTAATACCGATCCCGATTGGAATGTTAATGGCGCAGATATGGTTCAACTTAAAGCCTATAGAGACGCTATAATTGCTGGCATGAAAGCCGGAGGGAAGAAAGCCATTAACATGTTGAAGACAGTTGAGGTGATTCAGAAAAGTGATGAAGCGCCCAGTGTCTTTTATGACAGATTATTGGAGGCATACCGCTTGTATACCCCCTTTAATCCGGAAGACGCTGATAATTCCCGAATGGTGAACTCCGCCTTTGTCAGCCAAGCTTACGGAGATATTAAGCGCAAGCTACAGAAGTTAGAAGGGTTTGCAGGAATGTCTATCACCCAACTAATGGAGGTAGCAAATAAGGTGTACATGAACAGGGAAACAGAAAGTAAGAAAGAGGAAGAGTGCAAGATGCGTAAAAAGGCTGATATGCTAGCAGTAGCGATCGCAGGCGTAGATAGACGGGGCCCAGATAGAGGCGATAGTAGATGGAATAGGGAGCCTTTGAGTAGGAATCAGTGCGCGTATTGCAAGGAAGAAGGGCATTGGAGGAACGAGTGTCCGCAAAGAGAGCAGTACGAGAGAGACCAACCCAGGGCAGGTTACGGAAACTTTAGAGGCAGAGCGAGAGGTAGAGGAGGCCCCGGAGGGAGTAATGGTAATAGAGGGAGCAATGGGAACAGAGGAAGTGTTAGGGAAGATAGGTATTATCCAGCAGCGCAAAGGTCCCGCGATAGAGAAGGTAGGGACTTTGTAGGATTGGCTGACACGGTCATGGAGGACTATTGATACCGACCGGGCTCCATCCCCCTTGGTCGAGCGGAGCCTATGGTCGATGTATCAATAGGGGGAAAAAGGAGTGCGTTCATGATCGACACTGGTGCTGAACATTCGGTGGTGACTAATCTAGTTGCTCCTCCATCTGGAAGAACTATTACTGTAATAGGAGCAACTGGAAGAAGTGCTGAAAAACCGGTTCTTAAAAGTCGACTCTGTACATTGGGAGGCCACGTAGTAAAACATCAATTCCTTTATATGCCTGAATGTCCAGTCCAATTGCTGGGACGTGATATGCTATCCAAATTACAAGCGCAGATTACGTTCCTACCAAATGGAACAACATCCTTAAAGTTTAATGGACCTTCAGGTATTATGACATTATCCGTACCAAAGGAAGAAGAGTGGCGACTTTATACAGCGTTGACTAGCCAAAACCCTAGGAGTGATGAATCCTTATTCAACATACCAGGAGTTTGGGCAGAGAACAACCCACCAGGACTGGCCCGCAATATTCCACCTATTAAAATCGAACTAAAACTTGGGGTTTATCCAGTGAGCCTAAGACAATATCACATCCCGCAGAAGGCTAAGAAGAACATCCAATCTTATCTGGATAAGTTCATACGGTATGGTATCCTAAAATTCTGTACTTCCCCCTGGAACACCCCATTGCTGCCTGTTCAAAAGCCCGGTATAGAAGAGTATCGACCTGTGCAGGACTTGAGAGCAGTCAATGATGCGGTTGTTAGTATACATCCAGTTGTGCCCAATCCATATAACCTGCTTGCTTTAATTCCGGGCGGGGCTACTTATTTTACAGTCTTAGATCTCAAAGATGCCTTCTTTTGCCTCCGAATTGCCGCAGCAAGCCAATGTATCTTTGCTTTCCAATGGGAAAACGCTGTAACGGGCTCAAAACGCCAAATGACCTGGACAAGACTGCCCCAAGGGTTTAAAAATTCACCTACCCTATTTGGTTCAGCTCTAAGTCAAGATCTACTGGATTTCGAGTCTATCCCAGGAGAGTGTGTACTGTTACAATATGTAGATGACTTGTTGATAGCAGCAGTTACCAAGGAAATATGTCAGCAAGCAACGCACGATCTACTACACATTCTCTGGAAGGCAGGATACAAGGTGTCTAGAAAGAAGGCTCAGTTATGTTTGCCAACTGTCAAATATCTGGGATTCCATATTTCTGAAGGTCAAAGAATTATGGGGCCAGAGAGAAAAGAAGCTGTGTGCCAAATATCAATACCCAAGAATAGAAGACAAGTGCGAGAATTCTTGGGGGCAGCAGGCTTCTGTAGGATATGGATTCCCAGCTACGCGATACTGGCAAAACCTCTGTATGCAGCTATCAAAGGTACAGAGCACGACCCCTTCTTATGGACTCAAGAACAGCAAACGGCATTTGAAGATGTGAAGAAGGCTTTGATGAGTGCCCCAGCATTAGGTCTACCTGATCACACACGACCATTCTACCTGTATGTACATGAGCAAAGAAGAATGGCTGTGGGAGTATTGACACAGTACTTGGGATCATGGCAAAGACCTCTCGCCTATATGTCTAAGCAACTGGATGCAGTGGCCAGCGGACTTCCACCTTGTCTAAGAGCCGTAGCTGCAGCCGCCCTGCTAGTAGCTGAAGCCGATAAACTCACTCTGGGTCAAGAACTTTATGTACGAGTCCCACATGCAGTACAGACGTTGTTGGATTACAAAGGAAATCATTGGTTTAGTAAAAGCCGTATGACCAAGTATCAAGCAATGTTGTGTGAAAACCCAAGAGTGCATTTAGAGACTGTAAACACCTTAAATCCAGCTACCCTTTTGCCACAACCTACTGAAAGTCAACATGATTGTTTGGAAGTAATGGATGAAGTATTTTCAAGTAGACCAGATCTTCGTGATTTTCCCATCCAGAACCCCGATGTTCAATATTACACCGACGGCAGTAGTTATGTGAAAGAAGGGATCCGCTATGCAGGATATGCAGTAACAACGATAGACAAGGTGATAGAAGCTCGGCCACTGGCAAAAGGAACATCAGCACAAAAGGCAGAATTAATAGCACTGACACGAGCGTTACAACTGGCTGAAGGTTTAAGAGTAAACATCTATACGGACTCCAAGTATGCATTTTTAACCACTCATGCCCACGGAGCTTTGTATAAAGAAAGAGGACTATTGAATTCAGAAGGCAAGGAAATCAAGTATGCAGCTGAGGTCCTACAACTATTGGAAGCGGTGTGGGAGCCGAAAGAAGTCGGTATTATTCATTGTCGGGCGCATCTGAGAGGAGATGGTGATGTAACCAGGGGAAATCGGATGGCAGATAGTGCAGCTAAGCGCGCCGCTGAATCGGAAAGACAGGAGTATGTGGAGCATATAGCTGCTCTTATACCAACTCCACTGTCTCAATGGACTCCAGTTTATACAGCTCAAGAAGAGGAGTGGTTAAAGACTGAACCTGGAAAGTATTTGGAGAACAAATGGTATCAGTTAGAAGATGGAAGAATAGTCATTCCAGCATCACTATCGGTAGAAATTGTCCAGAACTATCACAACGGGACACATTCTGGGAGAGACAGCACAGAAGAATCTCTCAGAAAACATTTCTACATACCAAGATTGTCCAACTTGACTCAGGCCATTGTACGAAGATGTGTAACGTGTGCTAAAAATAATGCAAGACAAGGACCAGTAAAGCCACCAGGAGTCCAGTTTATGGGGGGACTCCCCATGTCCGATTTACAAATTGACTATACAGTGATGCCTAAATCGGGTGGACATCGCTACCTGCTGGTAGTTGTGTGTACCTATTCAGGCTGGGTAGAAGCATGTCCTACTCGTACAGAGAAAGCAGGAGAAGTTGTGAGATTCCTGCTACGAGAAATAATACCCCGATATGGACTACCCTGCTCTATAGGATCGGACAATGGTCCAGATTTTGTTCATCAGTGCCTACAACAACTGACTCATATGCTTGGTATAAAGTGGAGGCTTCATACGGCATATAGACCCCAGAGTTCTGGTAAGGTAGAGAGAATGAATAGAACTATTAAGAATCAGTTGGCTAAAATGTGTCAGGAAACCCAACTTAAGTGGAACGTTCTCTTGCCCACAGCTCAATTGCGAATCCGCAGTACACCTACCAGAAGGATGGGCCTCTCTCCTTTTGAAATCATGAATGGGCGACCACCTCCCGTACTTGGTAACTTAAGGGGGGATTTGAGTCAGTTGGGAGAAGGAATTACCCGGCAGCAGGTTGTAGAGTTGGGTAAGACTATGGAGGAGGTACAGAAATGGGTACAAGATAGATTACCTGTGAATATTTAGCTCCCAGTTCATAGTTACCACCCAGGAGACCAAGTGTGGATTAAAGAGTGGAATAATGTACCGTTAGGGCCCAAGTGGAGAGGTCCTTATGTTGTTCTTTTGTCTACCCCTACAGCGATAAAAGTAGCCGAAGTGACTCCGTGGATACATCACTCCAGGGTTAAACCAGCAGCAGTCGATTCTTGGCAAGTTACAGCAGATCCAGAAAATCCCTGCAAGATCCGGTTAAAGCGCACGACTCAGTCGGAGTGACGAGGAACCTTGTGGATTACAAATTTTATTGTTTCAGAGATTTGGTAAGTGAGTGAGAAGGCCATAATAAAGCCTGTCCGCTCACCAACGTGTAGTGTATAAGCCAGGAAAAGTCTCGAAGGGACCCCTGTGAAGACGAGCAGAACTCCATTCCCTGCAGCCCTTACATCCTGGAAGCTGAGGTGCCTTCGCACGGACGAAGACTGAGGATGACGACGAAAGATGTGTTTATGATAATGTTTATTTATGTGTATTTTTATATTCAGGAAGGTAGAGGTACCGACACTCCTAGCTGTGAGGTATGCATTAAGACTACAAGAACAGGTAACCATATATCCCAGACCCTAATTTGGCATTCGCAATACGAGTGTAAAGGAGATGTATCAAGATGTAGATACCTAAATATAGAATATAGTGTGTGCCATTTAGGAGTAGGAGAACCTAAGTGCTTCAGTCCAGAGTATCAACCCCGTACAATTTGGTTGACTCTCAGGAATGGAGATCCTCAGGGGACCCTAATTAATAAGACGGTATTAGAATCCGTATATTCTTCAGGCGTTCTGCTATTTGATGCGTGTAAAGCGATATCAAGTGGTAGAAAGCCGTGGAATGTATGTGGGGATCTTAGATGGGAGAGAACGTATGGGTCTAACGATAAATATATTTGTCCCAGTAGTAAAAATAAATATGTGAGTCCTAGATGCCCAAATAGAGATTATAACTTTTGCCCATATTGGTCTTGTGTGGGTGGGCAACTTGGGGACAGACAGCAGACAAGGACATGATTGTGACTAAGTTGCCTACCAATCCATACTTTAAGTCTATGGAATGCAATCCAATCCATATACTTATAAATAACCCCGACAAGTTCTTAGATAAATATGGGAATTTAAAGATAGAGGTTTGCAAGTGTTCAATGAGAGATAAGTGTGTGTGTAAGATACTCTAATGTCTGGGTGTGGTCCCCTCAGCCTTCACCAATAGTACATAACATAAACAAAGATTAGACGGAATATCTTACATATAAATAACAGTAGAAATTCAGATGGTGTGAGTGGTCTCCAGCAACTGAGGAAGCCTCCTAGAGAGGCGAAACGCGTATTGCTACCCTATCCAAGACTAACCAGTACAGACTGTAAGGTTTTTATTTATTTTTATTATACTTGTGCACTTTATGGAATAAAGCACTTTAATTACTACTACTGCATGCCTGTGATTGCAATCAAAGGAAGACCCTGCACACACAAAGGAGGGAGTGGGACCTCTGATACCCCACAAAGCTGATGATCTGAGCCGGATATTGATTGGCTCCTTGTTTGTGAGTGCAAATTCATTGGGATCCCATTGGGAATAATACAATTGCCCCTGTCAGTACCAACGATACTGCACTATTATTTGTTCCCTTTGTTTTTTATCCTGTTATAGGAACGATACTCACACCATCTGAATTTCTACTGTTATTTATATGTAAGATATTCCAAATATGGGAATTTATTTGGGTTTCAAATATATGGGACGGGTTTAGACCCTGGGACAATATTGTTTATAGGGATAGAGACTGATACGGTAACCTCCCAAACTCATCAAGTATATCATTCCTTTTATGAAGAGATGAGCATAGATAATAAGATCCCCCATAATGATAAAAACCTGTTTATTGATTTAGCCGAAAGTATTGCTGGTAGTCTTAATGTTACCAACTGCTATGTGTGTGGAGGTACTAACATGGGAGACCAATGGCCTTGGGAAGCAAAGGAGGTAATGTCCGGTTCTGAGGCAGTTGACCAATTAATATCTACACAAGCCGACTATCATATGAGTGTTAGAGGTAAATCTGAGTGGAGATTAAAGACCTCCATCATAGGTTATGTTTGCATAGCGAGGAAAGGAATGATGTATAATACTTCTGTAGGAGAATTAACTTGTCTAGGGCAAAAAGCTTATGATGATGATACAAAGAATACAACTTGGTGGTCGGCTTCAAATGTCTCAGAACCATCTAACCCGTTTGCTAGATACGCCAATTTAAAGGATGTGTGGTTTGATCTATCCATCACATCTAACTGGAGAGCCCCTGCAAATTTGTACTGGATCTGTGGTAAGAAAGCCTATTCGGAGTTGCCACAGGACTGGGAAGGGGCATGTGTGTTGGGTATGCTCAAACCATCCTTCTTCTTGTTACCTATTGAAACAGGTGAGACTTTAGGTGTTAAGGTGTATGATGTGAATCATAGGAAGAAAAGGGGACCCATAGAGATAGGTACCTGGGAAGATAATGAATGGCCTCCCCAGCGTATCATAGATTATTATGGGCCAGCCACGTGGGCAGAAGATGGTACCTTTGGTTATAGAACCCCTATTTATATGCTCAACCGTATTATAAGATTACAGGCAGTGGTTGAGATCATTACTAACGAGACATCACAAGCACTCAATCTTCTAGCGAAGCACAATACCAGGATGAGGACAGCAGTCTACCAAAATAGATTAGCCTTGGATTACCTTTTGGCAGTAGAGGGAGGTGTATGTGGGAAGTTTAACCTGAGCAATTGCTGTCTTCAAATAGATGACGAAGGGCAAGCAATAGCTGAGCTTACTAGCCATATGGTTCAACTAGCGCATGTGCCTACTCAGGTATGGAAAGGGTACAATCCAAGTAGTTGGTTTGGTAGCTGGCATGAGTGGTTTGGAGGGCTTAAGGCAGTGGTAGGTGGAGTCCTACTGATTTTAATGTTGTGTCTACTCCTGCCATGTCTTATACCCTTAGTAGTTAGGTCTGTGCAAAGCCTGATAGAAAATATAGCAGAGAGGAAGGCTGCTGCACAGATAATGGCAATTTATAAATATAAGGCTCTAGGTCAGGGAGAACCAATGCGGGAAGATGAGTGTTGAAGATTCACATCATAGGATAAGTCTGGTCTGGTTCAAGGTAACTTGCGGTGTATGCAAACCAAGGTTAAGTGATGCCTCAAGTAATTGTGAAATATCAAGAGGCATCAAAGGGGGGAATGTGGTGGAATCTCGGTAAAAATAAATTTAGTAGGCCGAGATTACCACGTGGCATGTGTACGTGCATATGCTGACGTATCGATCAGTTGGTTGCACGAGGCAAGATACGATCAGTAGTGTACGGAGCATGTGCAAGAATACAGGATGTAGTAATCCCCTCCTCCATTGTGCTGGACAGGCCATGCGGTCAAGCAGGAAGTTAATTCTTATTTGTATTGATTGGTCAAGAGAATGTGCGGGTGGAGCTTAATATGGGAGGAGTTATGTGCCTATATAAGGAGCCTGCACTATTGTCCGGGGCTCAGAACTTGCTGTATTTTGGTGACATTAGTCCCTCTGAGTCCCGATCGGTGATCCAATAAAGAATCTCTTCCTTCCTGAAGAAACCTGCGTCCATCTCTCTGTGCTTGGCTTCCGTCAGTTTCTCCGGTATCAAGTATACTGACTTCTACTGGTGAATGATTTTTAAATGGACCAGCACTCATTATCTTAGGACGAGTGAGCTAGAAAGTATATTTGTTGTGGTAATTGTTGCCATAATTGTTGTCATATTTTATAACTATTGTTATACCAAATATTTACTGATTATTGTCATGCATATTACATGTTATTTTTAATTATTTGTCACAATAAACAGCAGGTGCGACAATTCAGTATATACAAATCAGAAATATACTATTTTATATTTATATATTTTTATACATATTGTGATAAAGTGAAGGCAGAGAGGCCATTTAACCCCAGGGGGAGTATATGTAGTTTGCGTGTTGCACAACACAAAGCTATGTTTAGTTATGGGCCCCTGGGGTGGAGCATTTGGAGAGAAGGGTGGGCCAATGCCCCCACTCCTCAGTTTAGACACAACTGGGAGAAATAAGGTCCAGGTCAGAGTTTTGTAGAACTGTCTCCAACCCACTGATCAGCTGCAGATAATCAACTGTAGCAGTGGGAATAAACCACTCCCTGCTAGGCAGGTACAGGGGGGATTGCTGGCTTCCTCCCAGGAAGCAGGTAGGAGACAGGCAGTTCTCTCCAGAGAGAGAGTCAAGGAGACTAGGCACTGGGAGTGCAGAAAGGGAAGCAGTTAAGGCTGGTTTGGAGCACTGGGAGTGCAAAAGAAAAGCAGTCAAGGCTGGTTTGGAGCACTGGGAGTGCAGAAAGGGAAGCAGTCAAGGCTGGCTTGGAGCACTGGGAGTGCTGAGAGCGGACAAAGAACTAGGTTGGTGAAACCAATATTGTTTTGTTTTAGTTTAACCCCTGAGAGATAGGGAACCTAATGTTAGTTAGTGCTCAGACGAGCTAGGTTTTTGTTTATAGGGATTTGTGTTATATTTATGTTTTCATTTGCTGCTGTCTCCTGTGTGGATTTACAAATAAAGTGCCTGGAGTATATGCAATTACAAGGACTGTGCCTGTTTACCCTAGAGGACCGTGCTACCTGCAAACAAGGATCACAATATATATGTAAATTTATGTATATATATTCCTTTTTCATGTATTTTACATGCTAATTTCTAGTTCACTTGTCGTAAGATAATGAGTGTTAGTCCATTTAAAAATTATTCACCAGTAGAAGTCAGTATACCTAGCAAGTATTAGTACAGATTTTCAATGATTTTCAATGAAATCAACAATGATTTTAATCATAGATGCATAACAATTATATAGGAATATTTAGAGCTCTCCTTTAGAAAACCATCACAACCATGTTACAGCGCAGCTTGTAAACTAGATGCTGACAGTTAGTTACGATCAGTACACAGTGCCCATGGTTTGTAGGTAAACCTCATTGTCAAAACTGAAGTAGTTATGTGTGTTATGTGTGTGTGTTTACCTACAAACCATGGGCACTAAGATGGCACCCCAATAGGCTAATCTGTTTATGGCAGATCTTGAACAGCAATTCCTAGAAATACAGCACACCAAACCATGCAAATATTATCGCTATATCAATGATATTTTCATAATTTGGACTGAAAGCGAAGAAAAACTGATACAGTCCCATGACTCTTTCAACACATTCCATCCATCAATCAAACTAAAAATGAAATATTCCACTAGATCTGTGAATTTTCTGGACACCACTGTGACATGTACAATGGCACAATCCACACCTCGGTCTACAGAAAACCCACAGACAGGTGCAGTTACCTACACAGCTCCAGCTTCCACCCCTCCCATACTAAACAGGGCATCATCTACAGCCAAGCCACTAGGTACCATCGCATATGCTCTGATCCTAATGACCGTAATTTCCATCTAAATGTACTCTCCCAATCTATGAGACAGGCTACAAACCAAAGACTATTACCAAACAAATCAACTCTGCTGTAAAAGCCCCACGCACTCGCCTGCTACAGTACAGAGAGAAAAAAATATCTACACAAGAGCCACTTGTGGTCACCTACAACCCAGCTCTTGAGTACATACGGAAAATCATCAAAGACCTACAACCAATGTTAACAGAAGATGAGACTCTGAAAAACATTTTCTCTGAAACACCCATTTTGGTCTTCAGACAACCACCAAACCTCCAACAAAAATTAATCAACAGGAAGCTGCCCACTGACGGTAAGAATAAAGAAAATGGGACCAGTCAATGCAAAAAACCTTGCTGCAAAATGTGTCAGCACATATGCACAGACAACACAGCCACACACAACAATAAAACCTACAGCATTAAAGGTTCATACTCCTGCACATCCAGCAATGTGGTATACATGATTCAATGCACCAAATGCCAGCTAGGGTGCTACATTGGGGAAACCACCCAGCCATTAAATGGCAGAATGAATATGCACAGACACTCTATTAAACACCACAATGAATAATCCTACTGCACTCATGTGGGACACAACTTTACCCAGCCTGGCCAGTCACTGAAGGACCTAAAAATCAAAATACCCAAGAAAGAAAATCTTTTGAAGCCAGAATGATCAAATGGTTTAACAGCAAGAATAGAGGACTAAATGTTGATTTGGGTTCCCTGTCCCACTACCAACACTTTACATGAACACTCCCCCACATTATCTTACTGTTCTGTCATATGTATCAACACTTGTATTCCAATATATTTATTCTATCAATGTATAAAGTACTATGTGCAGACCTATGCTTTCCCATACTCTGATGCATGTATTCTTATATATATGACTTTGCATTTATATTTGTGTTTATTAGTTCATGTGCATGTATGTATATGTGTTTATGTATATGTACATGCAGGGCCGCCATCAGGGGGTGACAACCATAACGGTTGTCACGGGCCCAGCGGCCCTGGGGGACCCGGCCGCCTGGGCCCCACGTGTAGCGGCGGAACTGCCGCCGGTGCAGTTGCACCGGCGCCCGCACGCTGATGGGGCCCATCGGATAGCCCATGCACTCAGGGCCACCCGATGGGCCACATATCTTCAGGGGCCCGGTCAGCGTTGCGGACGTGGTATAGCGCGACCGGGCCCCTTTAAAAAAAAAAATGCCGCCGCAGCGCAAGTGCTGCTGGGAGGAAGTGGCCCATCAGGCCCAGCCAGCCACCCTCCTGCAAAGACAAGGTAAGAAACAGGAGGGTGGCTGGAAAATGAGCTGTCTGTCTGTCTGTCTGTCTGTATGTATGTCTGTATGTCTGTGTGTATATCTGTCTGTGTGTATGTCTGCATGTCATTATGTGTGTATGAATGTCAGTGTATGTATGTCTGCATGTCATTATGAATGTATGTATGAATGTATGTCTATATGCATGCATGTCTATCTGTATGCATGTCATTATGTGTGTATGAATGTCAGTGTATGTATGTCTGTATGTCATTATGAATGTGTGTATGAATGTATGTCTGTATGTCATTATGAATGTGTGTATGTATGGATGTCAGTGTCTGTATGAATGCATGTCTGTATGTATGTCTGTATGCATGCATGTATGTCTGTATGCATGCATGCATGCATGTCTATCTGTATGCATGTCATTATGTGTGTATGAATGTCAGTGTATGTATGTCTGCATGTCAGTATGAATGTGTGTATGTCAGTATGAATGTCTGTCTGTCTGTCTGTCATTATGAATGTGTCTGTCTGTATGTCCTTATGCATGTGTGTCTGTATGTATGTTAGTATGTGTCTGTCACTATGTACGCCTGTGTGTCTGTATATGTGTGTATGTCTCAGTGTGTGTGTCAGTATGTATGCCTATATGCGTATCAGTATGTGTGTCTGTTAGTATGTATCAGTGTGTGTGTGTGTGTGTGTGTATCTGTGTACTTTTGTATCAGTGAATGTGTTTGTGTCTGTGTGTGTATTCCTGTGGGCGGGATTTGGAGGCGGTCTCTGTGGGCGGTTTTGGAGGCGGGGCCCCAGACCCTGAGCTCAGTTGGGGGCCCCAAAATTTCTGGTGGCGGCCCTGTGTACATGTGTTCATGTGTTAGTGCATTCACAAATACATATTTATGTGTGTGTGTGTGTATGTATAAAGTGTACCATCTTCTGCACTGTCTGCTTGTTTGTTTTTCTTCTCCCTCTCCCCCCTGCACTCTGCTCTTCAGAAAGATATTTATGACCCTCTGCAAAAATGGTGTATATTTTTTAACAAACCTGTGTCTTATCTGCACTCATGTCGCTTTAACCCATGTGTCACAACTCAACTTTGAATTCTAAGCCCAGAAATGCTTCAGACTTCAGAAAGGGAGGTTCTCCCGAAAGCTTGTCATTAAAAAATTCTGTTAGTCCAATAAAAAAGGTTTTAGAAGATACAAATTGTATCTGTTTTTTACATCTACATCACTGGACTAATATGGCTACAATCTCTACTTGAACAATATATATACAGGGAGTGCAGAATTATTAGGCAAATGAGTATTTTGACCACATCATCCTCTTTATGCATGTTGTCTTACTCCAAGCTGTATAAGCTCGAAAGCCTACTACCAATTAAGCATATTAGGTGATGTGCATCTCTGTAATGAGAAGGGGTGTGGTCTAATGACATCAACACCCTATATCAGGTGTGCATAATTATTAGGCAACTTCCTTTCCTTTGGCAAAATGTGTCAAAAGAAGGACTTGACAGGCTCAGAAAAGTCAAAAATAGTGAGATATCTTGCAGAGGGATGCAGCACTCTTAAAATTGCAAAGCTTCTGAAGCGTGATCATCGAACAATCAAGCGTTTCATTCAAAATAGTCAACAGGGTCGCAAGAAGCGTGTGGAGAAACCAAGGCGCAAAATAACTGCCCATGAACTGAGAAAAGTCAAGCGTGCAGCTGCCAAGATGCCACTTGCCACCAGTTTGGCCATATTTCAGAGCTGCAACATCACTGGAGTGCCCAAAAGCACAAGGTGTGCAATACTCAGAGACATGGCCAAGGTAAGAAAGGCTGAAAGACGACCACCACTGAACAAGACACACAAGCTGAAACGTCAAGACTGGGCCAAGAAATATCTCAAGACTGATTTTTCTAAGGTTTTATGGACTGATGAAATGAGAGTGAGTCTTGATGGGCCAGATGGATGGATTGGTAAAGGGCAGAGAGCTCCAGTCCGACTCAGACGCCAGCAAGGTGGAGGCGGAGTACTGGTTTGGGCTGGTATCATCAAAGATGAGCTTGTGGGGCCTTTTTGGGTTGAGGATGGAGTCAAGCTCAACTCCCAGTCCTACTGCCAGTTTCTGGAAGACACCTTCTTCAAGCAGTGGTACAGGAAGAAGTCTGCATCCTTCAAGAAAAACATGATTTTCATGCAGGACAATGCTCCATCACACGCGTCCAAGTACTCCACAGCGTGGCTGGCAAGAAAGGGTATAAAAGAAGAAAATCTAATGACATGGCCTCCTTGTTCACCTGATCTGAACCCCATTGAGAACCTGTGGTCCATCATCAAATGTGAGATTTACAAGGAGAGAAAACAGTACTCCTCTCTGAACAGTGTCTGGGAGGCTGTGGTTGCTGCTGCACGCAATGTTGATGGTGAACAGATCAAAACACTGACAGAATCCATGGATGGCAGGCTTTTGAGTGTCCTTGCAAAGAAAGGTGGCTATATTGGTCACTGATTTGTTTTTGTTATGTTTTTGAATGTCAGAAATGTATATTTGTGAATGTTGAGATGTTATATTGGTTTCACTGGTAAAAATAAATAATTGAAATGGGTATATATTTGTTTTTTTTAAGTTGCCAAATAATTATGCACAGTAATAGTCACCTGCACACACAGATATCCCCCTAAAATAGCTATAACTAAAAACAAACTAAAAACTACTTCCAAAAATATTCAGCTTTGATATTAATGAGTTTTTTGGGTTCATTGAGAACATGGTTGTTGTTCAATAATAAAATTAATCCTCAAAAATACAACTTGCCTAATAATTCTGCACTCCCTGTATGTATGTATGTATGTATGTATGTATGTATGTATGTATGTATGTATGTATGTATGTATGTATGTATGTATGTATATATATATATATATATATATATATATATATATATATATATATATATATATATATATATATATATTTAAAATGAAACTTGGTACTCACCCCTTTTAAATTATGTCCAGTGACCTTGCCTCAGTGCCAAACCCCTGTCTGTATATAATCCAAAGAAAAAAGGTGCCCTCTGAGGTCTTTTTAATGTGTTTTATTCAAATAGTATAATAGTTTGTCCTGATCAACGCTTCGACCAGTTCGGGTCTTTTTCAAGACCCGAACGGGTAGAAACGTCAATCTGGACAGACTATTATATTGTTTGAATGAAACACATTGCACCCTTTTTCCAGGGAATATCTCTCTCTCTCTCTCTATATATATATACATATACATTGCTAAACACAAATACACACACCAGTCAAGCCAGAAGATTTTCTCCTCTCACAGAAATCTCACTTTAACAGTGCTTTCACTACTGCAAGGAATTCTGGGTAGGCATATTTGTGTTTAGCAATGTATTAATTATCCACTTACTTCAGGTGGAAGGGGTTTTCATGCACACTTTTTTTTCCCATCACAACTCTTTTGGTATATATATATATATATATATATATATAAATAAAACACTAAGATTTCTATATGTAACTTCTTCTGTTAGAGATGCCTTATCGTTGGTCAATGTTTACATTAGTCGCATTCCGATCAGTTTGGTCAGGCATTGAACAGAATAAGAAAGAATAAAATATGTCTGTGTGTTTTACATTCTTTAACATTCTGCTACAAAATGGAGTAAGTGGATTAATATCATAAGAGCCGGAATTAGGATGCTAGGGTCGGACCTGCCAAGAATGGGGTACATTGACATTGTGGCAGGCTTTTGCAATGTATGATCATATACTGTAAATAAACCCCCAGTATATTTTACCTATGTGAGTCCATGATGGCATACTATTTGCAATAGTAGACAACCCAAGGTATTGCAAATGGGGTATGTCCAGTCGTTTTTAGTAGCCACTTAGTCACAAACACTGGCCAAAATTAGCGTTCACATTCGTTTTTTTGCATTTTTCACACACAAACAAATATTAACACTAACTTTGGCCAGTGTTTGTGACCAAGTGGCTTCTAAAAAAGACTGGACATACCCCATTTGCAATACCTTGTGTTGTCTACGTTTGCAAATGGTATGCCATCATGGGTGTAATTCTCATTCCTGGGCTACCATACGGTCTCAAAGGCAATGTAACCAATCTGGCGAATTTTAATGTGAAAAAACTGAGAAATGTAACATGCTATATTTGACCCTGTAACTTCCCAAAACACCATAAAACCTGTACATAGGGGGTACTGTTTTACACGTGAGACATCGTTTAATACAAATATGTGTATTTTATTGCAGTAAAAGCAAACAGTATTATGACACTCACAGTTAGAATGTCACGTAGAACAATTTAAAAAATCCTATTTCCCATTTTTTTATATTTTCTTCATATTAAATTATGTTTCATACCTAAATATTTGATGGTAAATAGTGTTGTCGCGAACCCGGAATTTTCGGTTCGCGAACGGCGAACGCGAACTTCCGCAAATGTTCGCGAACCGGCGAACCGCGCGAACCGCCATTGACTTCAATGGGCAGGCGAATTTTAAAAACAACAGGGACTCTTTCTGGCCACAATAGTGATGGAAAAGTTGTTTCAAGGGGACTAACACCTGGACTGTGGCATGCCAGAGGGGGATCCATGGCAAAACTCCCATGGAAAATTGCACAGTTGATGCAGAGTCTGCTTTTAATCCATAAAGGGCAGAAATCACCTAACATTGACACCTGTCCTCAAAGCCCAGCCCTGATACACACTGACACAGAGCAGAATAGAGACTGTTCCCCCTACATAGGGTCACTTGGCAGATATGGATTGACACCTGTCCTCAAAACCCCTGATACACACTGACACAGAGCAGAATAGAGACTGTTCCCCCTACATAGGGTCACTTGGCAGATATGGATTGACACCTATCCTAATGATCCCTGATACACAGTGACACAGAGCAGAATAGGGACTGTTCCTCCTACATAGGGTCACTTGGCAGATATGGATTGACACCTATCCTAATGATCCCTGATACACCCTGACACAGAGCAGAATAGAGACTGTTCCCCCTACATAGGGTCACTTGGCAGATATGGATTGACACCTATCCTAATGATCCCTGATACACACTGACACAGAGCAGAATAGAGACTGTTCCCCCTACATAGGGTCACTTGGCAGATATGGATTGACACCTGTCCTCAAAACCCCCGATACACACGGACACAGAGCAGAATAGGGACTGTTCCCCCTACATAGGGTCACTTGGCAGATATGGATTGACACCTATCCTAATGATCCCTGATACACAGTGACAGAGCAGAATAGGGACTGTTCCTCCTACATAGGGTCACTTGGCAGATATGGATTGACACCTATCCTAATGATCCCTGATACACAGTGACACAGAGCAGAATAGAGACTGTTCCCCCTACATAGGGTCACTTGGCAGATATGGATTGACACCTATCCTAATGATCCCTGATACACAGTGACACAGAGCAGAATAGAGACTGTTCCCCCTACATAGGGTCACTTGGCAGATATGGATTGACAAATCCCTGACAAACAGCTACCACATGCAAGGAAGGCAGCAGGGGCGCAAATGACCCACTCCCGACGTGGGAAGGTAGTGACGACAAATAACAATACAGGACTCTTTAGAGGCCCTGTAATTGTAATCAGTCCACTTGAAATCCTTTAACTTTGATCAATTGGAGGGAAGTCTGGTGCAGAGCCACTGACCCATGCGCAGGGCCAGCCTTAGGCCTTTGGGCGCCCTGTGCAAGAAATCTTCACCCTGTCACACCCATGTGCAAGAAATCTTCACCCTGTCATAGGGTCACTTGGCAGATATGGATTGACAAATCCCTGACAAACAGCTACCACATGCAAGGAAGGCAGCAGGGGCGCAAATGACCCACTCCCGACGTGGGAAGGTAGTGACGACAAATAACAATACAGGACTCTTTAGAGGCCCTGTAATTGTAATCAGTCCACTTGAAATCCTTTAACTTTGATCAATTGGAGGGAAGTCTGGTGCAGAGCCACTGACCCATGCGAAGGGCCAGCCTTAGGCCTTTGGGCGCCCTGTGCAAGAAATCTTCCCGACGCGGGAAGGTAGTGACGACAAATAACAATACAGGACTCTTTAGAGGCCCTGTAATTGTAATCAGTCCACTTGAAATCCTTTAACTTTGATCAATTGGAGGGAAGTCTGGTGCAGAGCCACTGACCCATGCGAAGGGCCAGCCTTAGGCCTTTGGGCGCCCTGTGCAAGAAATCTTCCCGACGCGGGAAGGTAGTGACGACAAATAACAATACAGGACTCTTTAGACGCCCTGTAATTGTAATCAGTCCACTTGAAATCCTTTAACTTTGATCAATTGGAGGGAAGTCTGGTGCAGAGCCACTGACCCATGCGCAGGGCCAGCCTTAGGCCTTTGGGCGCCCTGTGCAAGAAATCTTCCCCCTGTCACACACACACACACAGGCAGACAGCCATACACACGCACACACACAACTGCGACTGACTAGGTTTGTCACCTCCTCAAAAGGACGCATGAGCCTACAGGCATTGCGCATGAGCGTCCAGTAACGTGGCAAAAAAATTCCCAGCTCCCCAGAGGCTGTCCTAGCACCCCGGTCATACAAATATTCATTATCATTAACAGCTTTTTCTTGTTGGAGCAGGCGGTCGAACATTAGGAGTGTTGAATTCCAACGTGTAGGGCTGTCGCAAATCAAGCGCCTCACTGGCATGTTGTTTCGACGCTGGATATCGGCAAAGTGAGCCATGGCCGTGTAGGAACGCCTGAAATGGCCACACACCTTCCTGGCCTGCTTCAGGACGTCCTGTAAGCCTGTGTACTTATGCACAAAGCGTTGTATGATCAGATTACACACATGTGCCATGCACGGCACATGTGTCAACTTGCCCAACTTCAATGCCGCTATCAAATTTTTTCCATTGTCACACACCACTTTGCCGATATCCAGTTGCTGCGGAGTCAGCCACTTTTCCACCTGTGCGTTCAGGGCAGACAGGAGTCCGGTTTGACTCTCTGCTTTCAAGCAAGTCAAACCCAAGACGGCGTGACACTGCCGTATCCGGGATGTGGAATAGTACCTGGGGAGCTGGGGGGGTGCCGTTGATGTGGAGCAAGAAGCAGCGGCACAAGAGGACTCAGCCGAGGAGGTTATGGAAGAGGATGGAGTAGGAGGAGTAGAGGAGGTGGCAGCAGGACTGCCTGCAATTCGTGGCGGTGTCACCAAATCCTCTGCAATGCCACGCATTCCTTGCTTGTCAGCCGTCAGCAGGTTTACCCAATGCGCAGTGTAGGTGATATACCTGCCCTGACCATGCTTTGCAGACCAGGTATCAGTGGTCAGATGGACCCTTGCCCCAACACTGTGTGCCAGACATGCCATGACTTCCTTTTGCACAATCGAGTACAAGTTGGGGATTGCCTTTTGTGAAAAGAAATTCCAGCCGGGTACCTTCCACTGCGGTGTCCCAATAGCTACAAATTTTTTGAACGCCTCAGACTCAACCAGATTGTATGGTAAAAGCTGGCGGGCTAATAGTTCGGACAAGCCAGCTGTCAGACGCTGGGCAAGGGGGTGACTTGGTGACATTGGCTTCTTACGCTCAAACATGTCCTTGACAGAAACACAGGACTGTGGGCAGATGAGCGGGAACTGCTCAAGGCGGGAGACGGAGTGGCGGATGGTTGAGAGGGGGCAAGAAGGACAGCAGTGGTTGACGTGGCTGAAGATGCTGGACCAGGAGGAGGATGGCGGCTTTGAGTTTGTGTGCTGCTTGTACTCATGTGTTGATCCCATAGGCGTTTGTGATGTGAGATCATGTGCCTACGCAAAGCAGTTGTACCTAGGTGGGTGTTGGACCTCCCACGACTCAGTTTCCTTTGGCACAGGTTGCAAATGGCATCGCTGTTGTCAGAGGCAGACACACAAAAAAAATACCACACTGCTGAGCTCTGCAATGACGGCATTCTGGTGGTGGACACAGCATGCGTTGATTGGCGTGCTGTCGGGCTGACCCCGGGTGCCGATGCATGCTGTCTGACTGTGCCACTAGCTCCTTGCGACGACCCCCCCCTGCTTCCAACTGGTCTCCTCCTCCTCCTCTCTGTCTCCCCATCCGTTTTTTTGCCCTGTTCTTCTTCTCTTCTAGCGGGCACCCACGTGACATCCATGGACGCATCGTCATCATCAACCGCTTTGCTTGTATCTGACAACTCAGAAAAGGAAGCAGCAGCGGGTACAACATCATCATCATCACACCGTACCTCCATGTGTGTAATGCTGCCTGCCTGAGACATATCCCTGTTATCTACAGCCTCTAGCAATAATGGTTGCGCATCACTCATTTCTTCAAACGGGTGTGTGAATAACTCCTCTGACATACCAAGTAAAGTGGCTGTGGTGCTAGTTTTGGTGGTGGCGGCAGGCGGGTGAGTGCTATCTTGAGAGGTGCCTGAAGCTAAGCTGGAGGAGGATGGTGCGTCAAGGTTCCGAGCGGAGGCTGTACAAGATTGGGTGTCCTGTGTTAGCCAGTCAACTAAGTCCTCAGAACTTTTCAAGTTCAGGGTACGTGGCTTCTGAAAACTGGGCATTATTCTAGGGCAAAAGGGAATCACAGCACCACGACCACGACGGCCCCTGCGGGGTGGCCTGCCTCTGCCTGTAATTTTTTTTGGGATTAGTGGTACTATGCGTGCAAGCTACTGTGAGACCAGATATGATTGGCAATGTGCACTGGAACAGTTCTGCAGAGCACACGCTGAAGGAAGGACTGACAGAGCCGCTTGAAGACAAGTAACTGCTATTCAATCTATAACAGTGAAAAACAAATTTTGGTTGTAAAAGCACGCTATAGAGACACAAGATATGAGTGGCAACTGTCAAAGCACGCTGGCACAGGTCTGCAGAGCACACGCTGAAGTAGGCCTGAAACACAGACGCTTGCAGACAACTAACTGCTCTTCTATTACAGTGAAAAAAAAATATTTCTTTTAAATCTAAAGCTTAACCAATTGTTAAAACAGATATGAGTGGTGGCACTGGGCAAATAGGCACAGTATCCAATGTGAACCTCACACAGAAGCTGGCAGGCAGGCAACTGCTCTTCTATTACAGTGGAAACAAAATTTTGGTTGTAAAAGCACGCTAAAGAGACACCAGATATGAGTGGCAACTGTCAAAGCACGCTGGCACAGGTCTGCAGAGCACACGCTGAAGTAGGCCTGAAACACAGACGCTTGCAGACAACTGCTCTTCTATTACAGTGAAAAAAAAATATTTCTTTTAAATCGAAAGCTTAACCAATTGTTAAAACAGATATGAGTGGTGGCACTGGGCAAATAGGCACAGTATCCAATGTGAACCTCACACAGAAGCTGGCAGGCAGGCAACTGCTCTTCTATTACAGTGAAAAAAAATATTTATTTTAAATGTAAAGCTTAACCTATTGTTAAAACAGATATGAGTGGTGGCACTGGGCAAATAGGCACAGTTTCCAATGTGAACCTCACACAGAAGCTGGCAGGCAGGCAACTGCTCTTCTATTACAGTGAAAAAAAATATTTATTTTAAATGTAAAGCTTAACCTATTGTTAAAACAGATATGAGTGGTGGCACTGGGCAAATAGGCACAGTATCCAATGTGAACCTCACACAGAAGCTGGCAGGCAGGCACCTGCAATTACATTACACAGGAAAAAAAAAAAAAAAAGCAGCCTGATGTTATAGCCCTAAAAATGGCTTTTTGGGGTGCTGTCCTTACAGCAGAGATCAGATGAGTCCTTCAGGATTGTAGTGGACACTGAATACCCTAGCCTAGCTATCAATTTCCCTATGTAATCAGCAGCAGCTAAACTTTCCCTCCTCTCACTAAGCATGCATTTTCCGAATGAATCGAAAATGGATGCTGGGAGGGAGGTTGGAGGGTGTGGAAGGGAGGGAGTGCTGCTGATTGGCTGTAATGTGTCTGCTGACCGAGAGGCACAGGGTCAAAGTTTGCCCAATGATGACGAATAGGGGGCGGATCGAACTGCGCATGTGTCCGCCCGCCGCGGCGAACGCGAACACGCTAATTTCGCCGGGAACTGTTCGCCGGCGGACAGTTCGGTACATCACTAATGGTAAATGAAAGCCCTGTTTCCCCTGAATAAAATGATGTATAATAAGTGTGGGTGCACATAATATGAAAGAGGCGAATTACGCCTGAACAGATATATAGAGCAAATTCAAGTTTTTGTTTAAGTTTTGTTTTGATCACAATGTGTACATTTGGCTCAGTCCTTACGGGGTTAAATAAGTTGACCAAATGTGATGAAATTAGGTAAATCAATAACAAGTGCATAAACAGAAACACTGTCTGATTGGATACTGTACCTATCAAAAACGTAATATGAAAACTTCTCTGGACATTATATTCGAGATATGGTAACGTTGGATCTCCTATATCTGGAATACAGACATTTGTATATGTGCCATAATATAGGATAACCCAGCAGGATAATATCATTAAAAAATTACAAAACAGTATGTCAATAGTTAAAACTGGCAGTACTGGTAAAATATCACTTATATAGGAGATCTTGCGCTAACTTAGGATGCAGACCTGTGCAGACTTATGATGAACTTCTTATTAGAAAATTATATAGGACTTACCAGAGATGGCAGAACTATGTTCAGGGTCCATTATTGACCCTCTTGTCTTATCTGCAAAGATGTGAGCAGTAGGAACAAAACACAAATTATAACATTCTAGTGTGAACGGCAATAGTGAACAGAATTTAAAGAATTTAAAGTGTGTGACAGATCCCCTATACTCTGACTGAGTATATTCATGTAAAATCTCCTGACATCCAAGCATAAAAGAAATTGTAGTGATTATAACTCCTAATCTCCCAAACATGAGCCAAGTCTTCATGAAGGGGTAAAGTATTCTGTTTAATGGAAGCCACAACTGGCCTTTTATGCAGTTGGACATGGACCTTGTTGGGGACAGTGCCACAAACACAATAACCAATAACAGCAAGATTACAAATGGTGACACTCCCAGTACAAACAATACAATCCCTCCTCTGAATCTGCGAGATAATTGAGTTAAGTGGCTGGCTTAAACTCAATTATCTCTAGTACAGAAAATATTTACTCTTTTAATATTTCACAAAAACACTTTAAAATACAAAAGTCATATTTCGTGTAACCGAACCCCCATAGTCTGCACATCCCGATATAGCTTGGATCTGAGCCCACAACATATTCAAAAAACGCTCAGATCCCTCAAACATAGTCGAATTGCCACTGGAGAAAAGAATTGACCAACCGCTCTGGCGACGTCTACACAGAAATAGTTCCATAAGTTCAGGGGTAGCGGTTGGTCTAGTTCAAGAGTTTCATACGAAATGAAATGATGCACAAATAAAAAGGTAAATGGAGTTCTCTGGCTCATAGTGTGGGGTTTGTTCGCGAGTTCTTGTTGAACAATCTGTCGAACAGCGCTCTTCTGGCTTGACGCGACTAGAAGCAGGCATTCGTACGTTTTCACCGGTGTTTGGGCTGTCGAGTGGCTGCCTGAGAGTTCCAGGCACTCAATGACCAAGTCCCACTGCCTGCTTTGGTACGACAAGATGGCCGCCGTTTTCTTCACCATGTGATGTTTGGTTATACGAACAGCGGCCACACAAAGAGAGCACTGAATTCCTGTGGTTAGTTTGAACTTAATGATCCAGGGGGTGGTCGGTATTCGGTACTTAGTTCTTTCAAATGAAATGGGGAATAAAATATTAACTAAATTCCCAGACAGAGTAGGAGAATGACTCTGGGGGAGGCAAAATAGGGATTTTGTTACATTGTGCTTACAGAGACCCTAAGAAAACTAAAATAAATGTAGGCCCTTGAGAGTTACTACAAATTATAAATAATGAAACGGGACTCATAGTAGTATTAATACCACTGTGAAGGCTTTACAAGAAAAGATACGTTTAAAATAAATATCTTAACTCATGGCTAGTGATGTACCGAACTGTTCGCAGGCGAACAGTTCCCGGCGAACTTAGCGTGTTCGCGTTCGCCACGGCGGGCAGACACATGCGCGGTTCGATCCGCCCCCTATTCGTCATCATTGGGCAATCTTTGACCCTGTGCCTCTCGGTCAGCAGACACATTCCAGCCAATCAGCAGCACTCCCTTCCACACCCTCCAACCTCCCTCCCAGCATCCATTTTCGATTCATTCTGAAGCTACATGCTTAGTGAGAGGAGGGAAAGTTTAGCTGCTGCTGATTAGATAGGGAAATTGATAGCTAGGCTAGGGTATTTAGTGTCCACTACAATCCTGAAGGACTCATCTGATCTCTGCTGTAAGGACAGCACCCCAAAAAGCCCTTTTTAGGGCTAGAACATCAGGCTGCTTTTTTTTTTTCTGTGTAATGTAATTGCAGGTGCCTGCCTGCCAGCTTCTGTGTGAGGCTCACAGTGGATACTGTGCCTACTTGTCCAGTGCCACCACTCATATCTGTTGTGACAATAGCTTAAGCTTTAGATTTAAAAAATAATAATTTTTTTTCACTGTAATAGAAGAGCGGTTGCCTGCCTGCCAGCTTCTGTGTGAGGCTCACAGTGGATACTGTGCCCACTTGCCCAGTGCCACCACTCATATCTGTTGTGACAATAGCTTAAGCTTTAGATTTAAAAAATAATATTTTTTTTCACTGTAATAGAAGAGCAGTTGCCTGCCTGCCAGCTTCTGTGTGAGGCTCACAGTGGATACTGTGCCCACTTGCCCAGTGCCACCACTCATATCTGTTTTTACAATAGCTTAAGCTTTAGATTTAAAAAAATATATATTTTTTTCACTGTAATAGAAGAGCAGTTAGTTGTCTGCAAGCGTCTGGGTGTCAGGCCTCCTTCAGCGTGTGCTCTGCAGACCTGTGCCAGCGTACTTTGACAGTTGCCACTCATATCTGGTGTCTCTGTAGCGTGCTTTTACAAAAAAAAAAAGGTTTCCAGTGTAAGCTAATAGCAGCCAGTCAGTGTCCTTCAAGCGGCTCTGTCAGGCCTACAGTGTGTGCTCTCCAGAACTGTTACAGTGCACATTGCCAATCATATCTGGTGTCTCTATAGCGTGCATTTAAAACCAAAATTTTTTTTTCACTGTTATAAATTGAATAGCAGTTACTTGTCTTCAAGTGGGTGTTTCAGGCCTACAGTGTGTGCTCTGCAGAACTGTTACAGTGCACATTGCAACTCATATCTGGTGTCTCTATAGCGTGCTTTTACAAAGAAAAAAGTTTTCCAGTGTAAGCTAATAGCAGCCAGTCAGTGTCCTTCAAGCGGCTCTGTCAGGCCTACAGTGTGTGCTCTCCAGAACTGTTACAGTGCACATTGCCACTCATATCTGGTCTCACAGTAGCTTGCACGCATAGTACCACTAATCCCCCCAAAAATGACAGGCAGAGGTAGGACACCCCGCAGGGGCCATCGTGGTCGTGGTGCTGTGATTCCCTTTGGCCCTAGAATAATGCCCAGTTTTCAGAGGCCACGTACCCTGAACTTGAAAAGTTCTGAGGACATAGTTGACTGGCTAACACAGGACACCCAATCTTCTACAGCCTCCGCTCGGAACCTTGACGCACCATCCTCCTCCAGCTTAGCTTCAAGCACCTCTCAAGATACCACTCACCCGCCTGCCGCCACCACCAAAACTAGCACCACAGCCACTTTACTTGGTATGTCAGAGGAGTTATTCACACATCCGTTTGAAGAAATGAGTGATGCGCAAACATTATTGCCAGAGGATGTAGATAACAGGGATATGTCTCAGGCAGGCAGCATTACACACATGGACGCACGGTGTGATGATGATGAAGTTGTACCCGCTGCTGCTTCCTTTTCTGAGTTGTCAGATACAAGCGAAGCGGTTGATGATGACGATGCGTCCATGGATGTCACGTGGGTGCCCGCTCGGCAAGAAGAAGAACAGGGCGAAAGTTCAGATGGGGAGACAGAGAGGAGGAGTTAACGAGTTGGAAGCAGGGGGGGGGGTCGTCGCAAGGAGCTAGTGGCACAGTCAGGCAGCATGCATCGGCACCCGGGGTCAGCCCGACAGCACGCCAATCAACGCATGCTGTGTCCACCACCAGAATGCAGTCATTGCAGAGCTCAGCAGTGTGGATTTTTTTTGTGTGTCTGCCTCTGACAACAGTGATGCCATTTGCAACCTGTGCTAAAGGAAACTGAGTCGTGGGAGGTCCAACACCCACCTAGGTACAACTGCTTTGCGTAGGCACATGATCTCACATCACAAACGCCTATGGGATCAACACATGAGTACAAGCAGCACGCAAACTCTAAGCCGCCATCCTCCTCCTGGTCCAGCATCTTCAGCCACGTCAACCACTGCTGTCCTCCTTGCCCCCTCTCAACCATCCGCCACTCCGTCTCCCGCCTTGAGCAGTTCCCGCTCATCTGCCCACAGTCAGGTGTCTGTCAAGGACATGATTGAGCGTAAGAAGCCAATGTCACCAAGTCACCCCCTTGCAGGGCCGGCGCTTCCTATAAGGCAAACTAGGCAGCCGCCTAGGGCCGGGTAGCCGGGTAGCGGACCGCAGAGGAGCTCGGCCATGCTACAGGGGAGGTGAGGAGAAGATTGGAGGGAGGGGGGAGAGAGTATTACAGGGAGGGAGGGAGGGGGGAGAGTATTACAGGGAGGGAGGGGGAGAATATTACAGGGAGGGAGAGAGGGGAAGAGTATTACAGGGAGGGAGGGAGGGAGGGAGGGGGAGAATATTACAGGGAGGGAGGGAGGGGGGAGAATATTACAGGGAGGGAGGGGGGAGAGTATTACAGGGAGGGAGGGGGGAGAATATTAGAGGGAGGGCGGAGAGTATTACAGGGAGGGAGGGGGGAGAATATTACAGGGAGGGGGGGAGAGTATTACAGGGAGGTAGGGAGGGGGGAGAATATTAGAAGGACGGGGGAGGGTATTACAGGGAGGGAGGGAGGGAGGGAGGGGGGAGAATATTAGAGGGAGGGAGGGAGGGGGGCAGAATATTAGAGGGAGGGGAGGAGTATTACAGGGAGGGAGGGGGGAGTGAAGAAAATTACAGGGAGGGGAGGAGTATTACAGGGAGGGAGGGGGGAGTGAAGAAAATTACAGGGAGGGAGGGGGGAGAAGATTACAGGGAGGGAGGGGGAGTGGATAAGATTGGAGGGAGAAGAAGACAAGATTACAGGGAATGAGGGGGGAGTGGAGACGATTGGAGGGAGGGGGGAGAAGAAGAGAAGATTAAAGGGAGGGGGGGAGAAGAAGAGATTAAAGGGAGGGGGGGAGAAGAAGAGATTACAGGGAGGGAAGGGGGAAGAAGAAAAGAAAATTACAGGGGGGGAGGGAGAAGATTACAGGGGGGGAAAGAAGAGAAGATTACAGGGGAGAGAAGAAGAGATTACAGGGACGGGGGGAGAAGAAGAGGAGAACACAGGGAGGGGGGGAAGAAGTGGAGAACACAGGGAGGGGGGAATAAGAGGAGAAGACGGGGGAGAAGAAGAGGAGAACACGGGGGAGATGAGAACACAGGGAGGGGGGTTGAGGAGAACTTGGGGAGGGAGAGACCACTAAAGGAGGGAGGGGGTGGTGGAGAGACCACTAGGGGAGGGGGGTGAGGAGAGACCGCTAAGGGAGGGGGGTGTGAGAGGGGGGGCGGCAAATCTTTCTTTTGCCTAGGGCGGCAAAAATCCTTGCACCGGCCCTGCCCCCTTGCCCAGCGTCTGACAGCTGGCTTGTCTGGACACTTAGCCCGCCAGCTTTTACCATACAATCTGGTTGAGTCTGAGGCGTTCAAAAAATTTGTAGCTATTGGGACACCACAGTGGAAGGTACCCGGCCGGAATTTCTTTTCACAAAAGGCAATCCCCAACCTGTACTCGATTGTGCAATAGGAAGTCATGGCATGTCTGGCACCCAGTGTTGGGGCAAGGGTCCATCTGACCACTGATACCTGGTCTGCAAAGCATGGTCGGGGCAGGTATATCACCTACACTGCGCATTGGGTAAACCTGCTGACGGCTGACAAGCATGGAATGCGTGGCATTGCAGAGGAGTTGGTGACACCACCACGACTTGCAGGCAGTCCTGCTGCCACCTCCTCTACTCCTCCTACTCCATCCTCTTCCATAACCTCCTCGGCTGAGTCCTCTTGTGCTGCTGCATCTTGCTCCACATCAACGGCACCCCCCCAGCTCCCCAGGTACTATTCCACATCCCGGATACGGCAGTGTCAAGCACTCCTGTCCGCCCTGAACGCACAGGTGAAAAAGTGGCTGACTCCGCAGCAACTGGATATCGGCAAAGTGGTGTGTGACAACGGAAAAAATTTGATAGCGGCATTGAAGTTGGGCAAGTTGACACATGTGCCGTGCATGGCACATGTGTGTAATCTGATCGTACAACGCTTTGTGCATAAGTACACAGGCTTACAGGACGTCCTGAAGCAGGCCAGGAAGGTGTGTGGCCATTTCAGACGTTCCTACACGGCCATGGCTCACTTTGCCGATATCCAGTGGCGAAACAACATGCCAGTGAGGCTCTTGATTTGGGACAGCCCGACACGTTGGAATTCAACACTCCTAATGTTTGACCGTCTGCTCCAACAAGAAAAAGCTGTTAATGAATATTTGTATGACCGGGGTGCTAGGACACAAGTGGGGAGCTGGGAATTTTTTTGCCACGTTACTGGACGCTCATGCGCAATGCCTGTAGGCTCATGCGTCCTTTTGAGGAGGTGACAAAACTAGTCCGTCGCACCGAAGGCACCATCAGCGACATCATACCATTTGTTTTCTTCCTGGAGTGTGCCCTGCAAAGAGTGCTGGATCAGGCCGTAGATGAGCGTGAAGAGGAAGAGGAAGAGTTGTGGTCACCATCACCACCAGAAACAGCCTTATCAGCATCGCTTGCTGGACCTGCGACAACGCTGGAAGAGGATTGTGAGGAAGAGGAGTCAGAGGAGGAATGTGGCTTTGAGGAGGAGGAGGAGTAAGACCAAACACAACAGGCATCCCAGGGTGCTGGTTGTCACCTATCTGGTACCCGTGGTGTTGTACGTGGCTGGGGGGAAGAACATACCTTCAATGACATCAGTGAGGAGGAGGAACGGGAAATGAGTAGCTCGGCATCCAACTTTGTGCAAATGGGGTCTTTCATGCTGTCCTGCCTGTTGAGGGACCCTCGTATAAAAAGGCTCAAGGAGAACGACATGTACCGGGTGTCCACGCTACTAGACAGAAAGTGGCGGAAATGTTACCGAATTACAACAAGTCGGAAAGGATGCAGCATTTGCAAAATTAATTTAAAAAGTATGCTTTACACAGCGTATAAGGGTGATGTCACAGCAGAACGGGAATCTAACAGGGGGAGAGGTGGAAGTCATCCTCCTCCTCCCACGACCACGCCGGCAAGGACAGGACGCTTTAAAGACGTGTTGTTGATGGAGGACATGCGGACCTTTTTAAGTCCTACGCATCGCCACAGCCTTTCGGGATCCACCCTCAGAGAGCGACTCGACCGACAGGTAGCAGACTACCTCGCCTTAACTGCAGATATCGACACTCTGAGGAGCGATGAACCCCTTGACTACTGGGTGTGCAGGCTTGACCTGTGGCCTGAGCTATCCCAATTTGCGATAGAACTTCTGTCCTGCCCCGCTTCAAGTGTCCTGTCAGAAAGGACCTTCAGTGCAGCAGGAGGTATTGTCACTGAGAAGAGAAGTCGCCTAGGTCAAAAAAGTCTAGATTACCTCACCTTGAGGACAGGTGTCAATCCATATCTGCCAAGTGACCCTAAGTAGGGGTAACAGTCTCTATTCTGCTCTGTGTCAGTGTGTATCAGGAGCTTTGAGGACAGGTGTCAATCCATATCTGCCAAGTGACCCTATGTAGGGGGAACAGTCTCTATTCTGCTCTTTGTGAGGAGGAGGAACGGGAAATGAGTAGCTCGGCATCCAACCTTGTGCAAATGGGGTCTTTCATGCTGTCGTGCCTGTTGAGGGACCCTCGTATAAAAAGGCTGAAGGAGAACGACCTGTTCTGGGTGCCCACGCTATTAGACCCCCGGTATAAGCACACAGTGGCGGAAATGTTACCGAATTACAAGTCGGAAAGGATGCAGCATTTGCAAAATAAATTAAAAAGTATGGTTTACACGGCGTATAAGGGTGATGTCACAGCACAACGGGAATCTAACAGGGGAAGAGGTGAAAGTGATCCTCCTCCTCCTCCCACGACCATGCCATATCTGCCAAGTGACCCTATGTAGGGAGAACAGTCCCTATTCTGCTCTGTGTCCATGTGCATCAGGGTCTCTGAGGACAGGTGTCAATCCATATGTCAAGGTGTCAATCCATATGTCAAGGTGTCAATCCATATGTCATATGTCAGGTGTCAATCCATATCGATTGTGATTTAGGAATGTTAGGTGATTTCTGCCCTTTATGGATTAAAACCAGACTCTACATCAACTGTGTAATTTTCCATGGGAGTTTTGCCATGGATCCCCCTCCGGCATGCCACAGTCCAGGTGTTAGTCCCCTTGAAACAACTTTTCCATCACTTTTGTGGCCAGAAAGAGTCCCTGTTGGTTTTAAAATTCGCCTGCCTATTGAAGTCAATGGCGGTTCGCGCGGTTCGCGAACATTTGAGGAAATTCGCGTTCGCCATTCGCGAACCGAAAATTTTGGGTTCGCGACATCACAACTCATGGCTCAAAATGTCTAAATATAAATATAGGGATAGGGTTGGGGTTAGGGTTAGGGTTAGATTCCTGTCATCAATCCCTTAATTTTCCCTCCCTCTCCTATTTTGTCACTTTTCAGAAATCCAAAGCACTTCAGCAATTCGATTTGAGTGAAATCCAAAGCACTTCAGCAATTCGGCACGTCGGTTAGATTCGGCACTTCAGAGATTTGGAGCTTCCGAAATTCACCAATTCGGACATTGGGAAGTGTCCGAATTGCCAAAATTCATCTGAATTTAAATTCGGACCTAAACTAATTGCATATGTCTAGAGTTTAGGTCAGAGCCCCGGTCACTAAAATAGGCACACACAAGGAGTCACCTTTAACAGTGCTGTTGTGTACTGCCTTGATTAGTCCTGGCCTGTATGATGATAGTATACCACTAAATAGTATGTGGCACAATAAAACCATGAAACATAACAATAATTGAATTACATAGATATGTTAATCCTCCATGGCCTTGGAAATATGAAAGTTATCTTCTTATCTTATGATCTAGGAGAGCTATGAATCCAACAAAAAATAAGGGTAATGAAGAATAGCAGTGGAGGGATGGAATGAAGGAGTGGACATTTATTCAAAACTGGAGCGTAGTTTAAGTCATATACTCAATGAAATTCATCTGTAAGCCTCGTAGCAACTCTGCTACGACCATAAATTACATTAACCAAAAGTAACTGTTTATGAACAGGGCCGGACTGGGAAAAAAATTCGGCCCGGGCATTTTTTTATCACAGCGGCCCACTAAGCAAAAGTGTGCATACAGGCTATAGTGTGTGTGTGTGTGTGAGAATATTACATATATATATATATATATATATATATATATATATATATATATATATATATAATATATATAATATAAATATGTTTGGAAGTATTGTGTATGTGTGTGGTGCAGTGTGTCGGGGGGGTTCTGTGTGTATGTGAGGGGTGCAGTAGTGCAGTATGTGTGTGTGAGGTGTGCTGTGTGTGTGGGTGCTGTGTGTGATTGATTTGTGTGAGGGTGCTGTGTGATGTGTGTGAGGGTGCTGTGGGTGATTTGTGTGTGTGGGTGCTGTGTATGATGTGTGTGAGAGTGCTGTGTGTGATGTGTGTGTGATGTGTGTGAGAGTGCTGTGTGTGATGTGTGTGTGAGAGTGCTGTGTGTGAGTGCTGTGTGTGATGTGTGTGTGAGAGTGCTGTGTGTGATGTGTGTGTGAGATGTGTGTGTGAGAGTGCTGCGTGTGATGTGCTGTGTGTGTGTGAGTGTGATGTGTGTGTGATGTGTGTGATGTGTGTGTGAGAGTGCTGTGTGTGATGTGTGTGTGTGAGTGTGATGTGTGTGTGAGAGTGCCCTGTGTGAGAGTGCTGTGTGTGAGTGCTGAGTGTGATGTGTATGAGAGTGCTGTGTGTGATGTGTGTGTGAGAGTGCTGTGTGTGAGAGTGCTGTGGATGATGGGTGTGAGAGTGGTGTGTGTGAGATTGCTGAGTGTGAAAGTGCTGTGGATGATGGGTGTGAGAGTGCTGTGTATACCTGTTAGAAGGGATTGTGTGTGTTTCCGGGGTAGATAAAAACAAAAAAAGTAGGCATTATGTCCCCCCCTCCCTTCTTACCTTTTAGTCTGGGAGGGGGGGGGCGGCATGGTGGTATCTGGGAGGGGGGTTCAGGCACTATCCCTGGTGGTCCAGTGGGTGAGTGAACTCTAGCCTGCGGGCTAGAGTTCACTCTCGCGAGATCCGGTCGTTGCCATGGCAATGCTCCGGATCTCGCGAGAGGAACCCGGCGGAGCTGCATGATAGAGCTCCGCCTGGTCCTCTCCTGGCTCCCTCCCTCTCTCCCTGCTGGCGGCTGGAATATTCTCTATGTGGGCCGGTGAGGGAGATCTTTGATCTCCCCACCGGCCCATCATTGAAAACAGCGGGGCCGGCACTCGGATAGTGCCGGCCCTGCATAGACCGGCAGGGGACATCCTGTGATCTCCCTGCCGGCCTCGGCCCCACGGCCATCGCGGCCCACCGGGCATTTGCCCGGTGTGCCCGATGGCCAGTTCGGGCCTGTTTATGAATACATTTGCATAACTTTTTAGCCCTCTAAATACTTCCATTAAAGATTAAATACATGAAAAAAATAATTGTTTAAATGCTCATAATTTAAATTTTTATGTATTATTAAACAACCAATCAATACTCCATATTCTATTCCTTACATTTATGTAATAGTAATACATATCCAATGTGTTTCAGAAACACTGCTTTATGCTTTTAAACTATTTGCCAAGCATTGATAGTGAGATATATATATTTATATACACAACTTTTCAGTGCTATAGCATGCATTGGTGGAACTACGGGTGGTACAGCCGGGGAAACTGCACCGGGGCCCAGAGCCTAGCACAGGGGGCCTAGCACAGGGCTGGGAGTTCCACCACTGTTCTATGGTGCAGCTGCCCCGATGGGCCCATTGGACAGTGATGCAGCATGCACAGTTGTGGGTGGTCAGTTGGGGCCCCTGCCTCCTTCTTTCTCTCAGAGAAAGAAACAGGAGCAGGGCAAGCAGAGTGAAGCTGCCAAGTTCCCACGGCTCCACTGGCCCACGGTAAATTGGGCTGGAGGAAGCTCAACATAGGAGGCACTGTGAATTACATTTCACTTCCTCCTGTGTCACATTAAGAAGCACGGGGGAGAGAAAGGAGGAGAGGAAGCTCAGTTTTGCAGCTTGGGAGGAGTGAGGCATCCAGGCAGCTTCTGGTGAGTCTGTGGTTAGGTGTGTCAGTCTGTATGAGTCAATTGGTAGGGGCATGGTCAGTCTCTGTGTTTGTGTGGAGGGGGTCAGTCTGTGTGTGTGTGTGTGTGTATGGATCAGTCTGTGTGGGGGGAGTCAGTCTGTGTGTGTGGGGGTCAATCTGCATGGGGGGTACGTCTGTGTGTGTATGAGTCATCTGTGTGTGTATGAGTCAGTCTGTGTGCGGGAGTGGGTCAGTCTGAGTGCATGAGTAAGTCTGTGTGTTTTGGGGTGTCAGTCTGTGAATGTATGAGTCAGTATGTGTGTGTGTGTGTACATGTGTGTGTGTGGGGGGGGGGGGTTCAGTCTGCGTGTGTATGCAGACCCTAGATAAACATGCACACACTTTACAGACGCTATCAGCACACACACAATCTCTAGTAAAATCTCTACAGTCGATCCTGGTGTTGCGGTTACACCGGGGACCGCATGCTGATGCAGCCTGTCGGGTGGCCCTAAGTGCATGGTGTCTCCAGGGTCCCCCAAAAAATCTTACTCCAGAGCCCTCTCTACATTAGTTCTGCCACTGATGCCATGTTATGTGTGTTCTAACTAGGTTTTATAGCTTTATTGGAGAACAACAATGTTATGTCACTAATCTTACTTTATTATCGATATTTGTAACCTCAGCCCACAATTCATTACATTTCAAAAACAGTCCTTTCTAACTGTTTGCTCCATATAGACACATATTATAGTCCTCTTTTTTTCTGAACACCTCAATAATAAAAGAGATTTTAATTCACAAAATGTACCACTCGTTATTCAAATGGTACACTGAGCACTACTAGCTGCATTATTCTGTTTTTTTTTTTTTTTTTATTCATTCAAATGAGAGAGCTGTCATTAGCTTGTACAGAAAATAGAAGCAGGCATTCTAAAGAGATGTTAATTAACATGTAATTCACTATAGAGCTGCATAAATGGACATGCTCTTTAGCAGTGAGGTAATATTGCTGTAGAAATATTTATTTTCTATGAAGTACAACAAATGTATTAGACATAATTGAAAATGCAATATTCTGTATTTTTCAATCTTTCATTTTAGTGATCATTATCTGCTCTGCGATGTGCCCTGCAGCTATGATAAAGAGAATGGACCACGTTAGCCTTTATATAATATTGCCTTGGTGTGTAAATGCTAAAGGTTGCCTACCCCTGATCCAGGCACTCCCTAAGCCAGGTGTAGGCAACCTTCAGAACTAGTGATGTACCGAACTGTTCGCTGGCGAATAGTTCCTGGCGAACATAGCGTGTTCGCGTTCGCCGCCACGGGCGAACACATGGGCGGTTCGATCCGCCCCCTATTCGTCATCATTGAGCAAACTTTGACCCTGTGCCTCACTGTCAGCAGACACATTCCAGCCAATCAGCAGCAGACCCTCCCTTCCACACCCTCCCACTTCCCTCCCAGCATCCATTTTAGATTCATTCTGAAGCTGCATGCTTAGTGATAGGAGGGAAAGTGTAGCTGCTGTTCATTAGATAGGGAAATTGATAGCTAGGCTAGGTTATTCAGTGTCCACTACAATCCTGAAGGACTCTTCTGATCTCTGCTGTAAGAACAGCACCCCAAAAAGCCCTTTTAGGGCTAGAACATCAGTCTGCTTTTTTTTTTTTCTGTGTAATGTAATTGCAGTTGCCTGCCTGCCAGCTTCTGTGTCAGGCTCACAGTGCATACTGTGCCCATTTGCCCAGTGCCACCACTCACTCACTGCTGGTGTCACAATAGCTTAAGCTTGCATTTAAAATCAAGAAACGTTTTTCACTGTAATAGATTGAAGAAGAGCAGTTAGTTGTCTGCCAGCTTCTGTGTCAGGCTCAGTGGATACTGTGCCCATTTGCCCAGTGCCACCACTTATATCTGGTGTCTCTGTAGCGTGCTTTTACAAAGAAAAACAGTTTTCCAATGTAAGCTAATAGCAGTCAGTGTCCTTAAAGCGGGTGTTTCATGCCTTCAGCGTGTGCCCTGCAGAAACCTGCCAGCGTACTTTGACAGTTGCCACTCATATCTGGTGTCTCTGTAGCGTGCTTTTACAAAGAAAAAAAGGTTTCCAGTGTAAGCTAATCGCAGTCAGTGTCCTTAAACCGGGTGTTTCAGGCCTTCAGCGTGTGCCCTGCAGAACCCTGCCAGTGCACATTGCCACTCATATCTGGTGTCACAATTTAGTGCATTTAAAACCAAAAAACTTTCTTCACTGTTATAGATTGAATAGCAGTTAGTTGTCTTCAAGCGGGTGTCAGGCCTACAGCGTGTACTCTGCAGACCTCTGCCATTGCACATTGCCACTCATATCTGGTCTCACAGTAGCTTGCACGCATAGTACCACTAATCCCCAAAAAAATGACAGGCAGAGGTAGGACACCCCGCAGGGGCCATCGTGGTCGTGGTGCTGTGATTCCCTTTGGCCCTAGAATAATGCCCAGTTTTCAGAGGCCACGTACCCTGAACTTGAAAAGTTCTGAGGACATAGTTGACTGGCTAACACAGGACACCCAATCTTCTATTAGATATACTCCCAATGAAACCATGCATCTCTTTAAATTTGCATTTTTTTCATTGGGGTATATAGCTTGCAAGAGCTGTAGATCTTTTGCCTGCAGCCTTGGTAAGCCCTCCCCTTCTAACTCTATGGCGGTCCATTCACAGACTTCCCAGTGCAGCTCGATGAGTTTTAGCAAGACAGGTGCTCTGGTCAATTTCTAGCTCTTGAGTTTAGCTCCATGGAGTTAAACAAACCAGGAAGTAACAGGACCTATTATCTTTTTGAACACCAGGGGGTGTAACAGGTTAACATAAAAGTGTAAATTTCTGTTAAAATCTGCTCTTTTTGTAAAATACAAAATTAGAGGACACACTCCTCAAATGTAAAGCTTTGCAGCAAGCGAAGTGCTTTATGGGGTCGTCAGCGTCTCTTTAAGCAAACCTAATATACAACCACTCATAAATGTTGACAATAACAAATAACTATTTATAACCTACTTTACTACTCCAAGCATTCGAATAATAATTGACTCAACTCAAAACATATTACATTATTCAGTGAACCTGAAGTGCTGTATCTTTGAAAAACACTTCTGCTTCTCTCTATACTATACAAATCATAATTATTTGAGCTAAATATTCAACCAATCTTCTTTTACAGAAGACTAACTGTTTTGTTCTGATATATCACATTGCCTCGTCACAAATTTATCTTAATTTGTCTTATGTAGTCTGCTGTGTTCTACAATTGTCTCCTTTCTTAATATAAAGGTGCACATTTTATGAATACTAATTTTACCATTCAACACATTTTTCAGACCCAATTACTCAGCTCTTTAATCCAACAATTACAGCACTAAGTTTACATATTTTTGTTATATCTTAAATTCATTTAACAAATCAATATAGAATTTAAATCTTTCCTCCCAAACCTGTTCTTTTTATACACATCTCTTGGTTTAGATTACTTTACAAATTCTACATCAAATTATCTGTGATCTTTTGATCATTTTAATATAGTGCCTTTATATTTTATACTGTTTAAATCCCCTTGAGATTAATACAATTTAACTATATTGTGCTACCATATCTACATATTTATATCTCTAATACCTTCATAGGTATATAGAACTTTATATCACTGTTTAAACAGACCCTTAGTGTTCTAAGTGTTCGTCTGGGTGGTCGCAATTCCTATGTCCGACCACGAGGTGGTGGCCATCTTGTTCGCATGAACACAGGCAGCAGTGTTTGGTCATCGAGTTCATGGAACTATTTTCGGATACTGAAACTCCCGAACACCGCTGGACTTCCATGATCGTCTGTGTTCAGTTTTACAACACTTAGGAAGACACTGTTCGGTGGAATCATTCGTTTGAATATGGTGAACAAGCTCCGGGGTAGAACTATGGATTCTGTTTGGTAGTTTGTTCACTTTTTTAACCCCTTAAGACCGGAGGGCATACTATTACGTCCTTTTTAAAGCGGCTCTAAACGCCGCAGGGCGTAATAGTACGCCCTCCGTTTTTTTTCACTTACCCGGTCGCCGGCGATCCCACGCCGGCGATCGCGGTTGGGGGGACTCCCCTTGCGAGGACCTCACAATCACATGGCCGGGATAGCTGGCTGGTGCAATGCCAGCAGGGGGACTAACTGTAATGACAGTTAGTCCCCCTGCTGGCTGAAAATCAAATTCAAATAAGTTAAATAAGTGTAAAAAAATATATATATACTTAGATCATATATATATGTTATATATATATATGATCTAAGTATAGATATACACATATACACACACACACACACACACACACACACACACTGTCTAGGTGTATTTTAATATTAATATATATATAATTATATATATATATATATATATATTAATATCAAATTACACGTAGACTGATACTGATTAAATATATATATAATTATTGTTATATATATATTTATATATAATATAAAAAAAAATGTAAATACGTAAAAAAATAAAAGAAAAAAATAATTAAAAATAAAATATAAAAAAATATATAGATGTGTTTTATTTCGTTCTAACTGTATTGTGATATTAATATATATATATATTTATATCAAAATACACGTAGAACGAAATAATATATACATCGATATACATAAATATATACGTATATATCACTATATATATATATATATATACCTATATATAAATAAAAATATTTTTAAAAAATTATATATATATATATATATATATATATATATATATATATATATATATATGTATATATTCACATATGTATATATATATACATATATTAATTCTACACATATATTTATGTAATAATTTTACATAATTAGGTATCCTAATTAATTACAATTAGCGGGACCTGCCTGACAACCCATGCCGAAAGTATAGGGAATTTAATTTGCTAGCACTATATTTAACCCTATAACTTTCCAGGACACCATAAAACCTGTACATGGGGGGTACTGTTTTACTCGGGAGACTTCGCTGAACACAAATAGTGTTTCAAAACAGTAAAATGTATTACAACGATGATATCGCCAGTACAAGTGACGTTTTTTGCATTTTTCACGCACAAACAGCACTTACACGGCGATATTATTGCTGCAATACTTTTTACTGTTTTGAAACACAAATATTTGTGTTCAGCGAAGTCTCCCGAGTACAACAGTACCCCTCATGTACAGGTTTTATGGTGTTTTCAAAAATTACAGCGTCAAATATAAGGCTTGTGTTTCATTTTTTTCACATTAAAATTCGCCAGATTTCTTACGTTGCCTTTATGACCCTATGGTAGCCCAAGAATGAAAATTACCCCTATGATGGCATACTATTTGCAATAGTAGACAACCCAAGGTATTGAAAATGGGGTATGTCCAGTCTTTTTTAGTAGCCACTTAGTCACAAACACTGGCCAAAATTGGCGTTTTTTGCATTTTTCACACACAAACAAATACTAACGCTAACTTTGGCCAGTGTTTGTGACCAAATGGCTACTAAAAAAGACTGGATATACCCCATTTGCAATACCTTGGGTCGTCTACTATTGCAAATGGTATGCCATTATGGATGTAAATTTATTTCCTGGGCTACTATACAGTCTCAAAGGCAAAGTAACCAATCTGGCGAATTTCAATTTCAAATGTAACATGCTATATTTGACCCTGTAACTTCCCAAAACACCATAAAACCTGTACATAGGGGGTACTGTTTTACATGTGAGACTTTGCTGAATACAAATATGTGTATTTTATTGCAGTAAAAGCAAACAGTATTATGACATTGACAGTAAAAATGTCATGCAGAACTAAAAAATAAAAAAAATCTTATTTTCTCCCATTGTTTTCATATTAAATTATGTTTCATAGCTAAATATTTGATATTAAATGAAAGCCCTGTTTCCCCTGAATAAAATGATATATAATAAGGGGGGGTGCATTTAATATGAAAGAGATGAATTACGGTTGGACAGACATATAGCGCAAATGCCAGGTTTTGTTTACATTTTGTTTCATTCACAACTTGTACATTTGGCTGCGGTCTTAAGGGGTTAAACTACCAAACTAGACCGACCGCAAGCCCTGATTCTCTGGAACTGTTTTGGGCATGGGACCATGCCTGTGGTCGGTCAAATAAATGACTTCCAGGAAATTCCTGAACCCCTGAACTGATCTGGGTGACTTTTGGATATGTTGGTCACCCAGATCATGGCTATCAGTGGATGTAACTGTGGGTTTTGTGGGTTTTTATGTATTTTTAGGGTACTTTTGGGGTGTTTTTGAAAAAGTATGTTTTTTCTGTGCTTGGAGATTATTTGATTAGATTAGTACAGTCCTGATCCAATTATCTTCCAGGCACAGAGGAGGGATTATCTGATTTTGTTTGTGAGTGTCCTGGACCTGAGAGCCAATGTAATTGTGCATTTGTTTTTACTGTGGTTTACTCTCAGGTCCAGGGGGGAGTGCCCCTTGCATAGGGACATGCATATAAGGCCAGTTGTGGCTGCCATGAAAGTATTCCAGCTTGTGCTCCCAGAACTATGTGTCGTCTGGTTACTGGGAGGGGAAAGGGCTATTCTTTAATCACTGTTCCAGTGTGGAGGATTCAACGAGGAAAGTCCTTATAAGGACTGGAACTCCCAGGACTGAGTGTCATCCAGTGCCTGGGGGTATCTAGAGCGAGTTCCCCATTCGGCTCCAGGAGACAGCGGTTCCAGTCAAGCAATGGCGACTGTTGGCAGAAGTGCTGCGGTTTGTTCCCTGTTCCAGCTATGAAGCGGTCCTTGGCGGAGGTACCCAGCCAGGGGTACAGGGAACTCCGCTACACATTCATTCACCTCTTTTTCTAAAATTGGATCTTACATTTTCAGAACTCATGTATGTACACCTCTTTAACTTTCTCAAGGGTAGGTCAACGCATTATTGAAGATATTCAGGTGAGATATTTGTATCCTTTTTTTCCCGTGTTTACCTGTTGAAAGCCAAAATCTTCTGCTTATTTACTTTGCTAATCTGTACTGATATCTTGTAATACATTCTTTATCACTCTTATGTTCCACTGGTGTAAAGAAGTTTGATAATATTTTTCTCTAACTTTGAGCCCCAAACTATGTTACACATCTACAATCACCAAAAAAACGCCTGTGCTAAATAGTTTTTAAATTTTGTCCTGAGTTTAGAAATACCCAATGTTAACAAGCTATTTTTTTTTGCAAGTTATAGGGCTATAAGTACAAGTAGGACATTGCTGTTTCAAAATATATATATTTAATATTTATCAATAGTGACATTGTAACACTGTTATCTGTCATAAATCTCACACTGGCGAGGAGGTGACAGAATAAAGAAACTGGCGCAGCACGAGACATTTTGAATTCATAGACTCCAAACACTTGAACCTAAAGGGCTCAATATTTATATAGATTTGGTTTGCTTCCTGGATTGAGAGGTCAACTTTTTTCAACATCAGTGCCTTTTCCTATCTATCTCAATCATTATTACTCTTGGTTACACTTTTTCTCTCCCAAAATGGGTATATATGTACCCTTTTAGTGTGCCTTTTAATGTCAGCCATTTTTTCATTTCTTATATTATATTTTTTAAATTGTTTAGTTTTTAATTATAGGTTATGGCTTATAGTACCTAATTTTTCCAATAAGGAATCATTGTTATGTTTTATTAATTTGTGTATTATTTCTTATGTTAATAATAGGTATGTGTGCTAACTTCTTGAATATGGAGCATCTTTTATGATTATTGGGACATAATCTAAATTTATATCTTTATATTTATGGATTTTGCATGTGTCCCTTTAAGAAGAACAGTAATTGTCTTTCACTCTATATAAAGTTTTGATATTACTTGTTCACTTTATACCAAGTCTAATTCTGGATATAATCTATTACTGACACTTATATATTTGAATTATACTTTACTGAGGTGCTAAATATTCAATTTAATGTTTGGTTTTGGATATTAACTTTTTTCCTTTCTCCTGTTGGTAGATTTTTCTCAACGTATATTGTGTATTAGCTTGTTACATGTGATTTATTGGACGACCACTAGATGGCAATAGGCTGTCCTACCTAAACTTTGTCAAGCTGGAAGGCATGACGATTTGAAATGCGGAAGCACAGGAGGTTAAACACTTCCGGTCGCATGGAAAAGCGCCAAATTTGACCGAGAAGATTATTAGATGACTACTCTCACCTGATAAGGTACCACAGCCACACCAATGGGATTCCAAGACCGGCAGAGACAAGCACGAACACAGCAATGGACACAGGGATTAGCCCTATTTATAGAGACTCAAAAAGGATTTTGTTATATGTGTTTTTACTATTGCAATATTACTTTGATTTTGTCCCTGAGGAAGTTCCACTACAGGAACGAAACACGTAGGACCTTTATTCCTCAAATTTTTATACTTTATACTGGTGGTTATTGTTCACCCTTTTATAGTAAAGTTGCTGTTAGTATTCCTACCTATACATACCAGAATTTTATTTCAAATCTACCCTATTGAAGTGGACGTGGAGGAAAATAGCCACCCAACAACATCAGGGGAGGCAAGTTGGGGCGCATTATACGCTGCAATCTTGTGAGTGCATTCAAATTGTGGCATCATTTGTATTTTTTGTGTTACACTATGTATTGTTTTAGGTTTCCAATTTAGATTTTGTATAGCAGCATTCCATATGTTTTCTGTCTATCTATATCTCCTTCAAATGAGAATGACAATAAGAGATTTCCACATGAATGTTGCATGTTGTTTGTGCCCTTAAGTATTAAGCTTAGATCACTAGATCCTTTAGGAAGCGCTCTTCATTGTTTGTTAATTTTTCTGGACCCTATTTTGGTCAAAATACTTTGATTTTCACTCTCACCAACCAGTTCTATGATAAAGAAAGCTTAACTCCTGGCAAACAAGTCTCCTAGAGGCAGGGTGACTACCCATTCCTTGGGTGGTCACTAGCTCATGGATTTTTCCCTATGATTTTCTTTGCTGCTCCTTCATGTAGATGAGCAGAAATATTAGCAATAAATTAATTAATCTTGGTCTCTTATACTACAGTTTGAATTTACTTGGTTATCAATTTTTTATTAAAATAAGTTTTTTATTATTTTACCATATTTACATAAACATCCATATAAAAGTTCATACGTATACAATACCCAAAATGTTCATGCTAGCATCTCTATTATTCTGTGACCACCAAAAGGGAGCACTTCTACCTTGTAACCTTGTGCTCTCCTACCCAGTGCTACTCTAGATGAACATCATGAGATCTACAAACATTATGCCGGCGGGAATACCTGGGGGAGCTAAATATATTTTTCTCACTGTTCTGTGATCATTTTTAGACCAAATGCAGGAAAAACAGTTGGTATACAACTGGATCCTGTGAAATCTTTCACTCAGGATCTGCTTCCACTCTCAATTTAGTTTCTCTAACCAAAAGGCATTATAAACTTTTTTCTTTGGCAGTTCTCCTTGTGATTTTTCCAGTTGAGATTCCATTCTCAACTGGAAAATTACTTGCGATATCAACTTATCAAAAGAAAAAGGGAGTGAGTTCTTCCAATTCTGTGCTATAGTTATCTTAACAGCGATCTAAAGTGGATGTATGTAACCATCTCTTTCTGCTGTAACGCTTCAATATTTAAGTGTAATAAAGCATTCTCAGGGGACTTAGGGATAGGCTTACCTAGTAAGTTTTTGAGCTTATCAAATACTTCCTGCCATATTTTGCCCACAGTCTCACATTCCCACCAGATATGCATAAAATAACCTAGGATTTATTTTAGGTTATCAATTATTTTAAATAGTATAAGTTGTAGACTTGGGCGCCACCAACATTTTCAGAATTGTATTCATATGAATGAAATTCCGATGCGTGTTGCGGGCCCAGGATAACTCCTTAAGTTGGTACCTTTGTGGGATTGCCATATTTAAGGATTCAAAATTAGGGAGTAGTTTAGTAGATAGCACATTTTTGGTATCCTTATTCTCAATAATTCTTCAAGGATTAGGGAACTAAAACTGAAAGACCCCCCAAAAAAGACCTATTGCTCTCCCTTATCTTCTACCAGATGGGAGCTGATAATAAAAACGCTTTCCTTCCCCAGTGACTAGGGTTGCTCAAGCCCTTAGTCACCCCCCTCCCCTTGGGGACAAAGTCCACAAGTCCCTAGTCACTCCTGATAAAAAAATTCCCTACTTACCCCTCTCACCCTAATACAAGTGGGGGGTAATAAACTACCGTAATAAAAAAAAAAAATAATAATAATACTTACTATTAGATGTTTTCTTCCATCTTCTTTTTTCACCCCCTAGAAAGGCCAAATAAAATGTTATAATGTGTTGAATTTGAAACCGACCTGTCAGTATTTTAGCTAAAATACTCTGGTCATTATTTTTACTTTAACTATTGAGTCACATAATCATAGTGATAAATAAGAGTTTTAGTATTTTACCAATTATTTACTTTACTGGTGTTCCTCAACAGCAGACGTGAGCTCGGTGCCGGACTGCCATCTTTTTGAAATCCAATCCAGAGCTCCTCGCAATTACGCTTCTTTCAAAGTGTGCATGCACATTAGAGATTGAGATGACAGCTTCAGAGAGTCTGATCAGCTGTTTGGTTTGCCATGTCTGGGATTTAAACTGACAGGATTCCTCTCAACTAGTCATACAAGCTCCCTTGTGTGCTGCAGGGACATTTTACTTAAGTTGTCCTCTAACTGTGCTGAATACTTACAATACACTTTTACATTTATTTTCAAGTGGTTATTTTATTATCATCCAATTTATTATGTAATACATTTATAATAAAATTACCTAAAAGGTCTGTTAGTTTCATTTTTTTACCACAGATATCTCTATCTCTTGTAATCATTATAATTGGGAACATTTATATTTTTTTGTATTAAATTATAATTTTATATTTGATCCTGATAAAAGTTTGACATTTGAGCTACTTAGCGGACATAACATGGTCGATCGACGCATGACAAGAACCCGAATGGTGGTTAACACATGACAGCATGGAATGGAAAAGCATTTTCTGAAAGCATCTGGATACGGATATAGTAATTGAATCTGATGCATGTCTACAAGTAAAGGATGCACGATGCAAATATGTATCAACAGGGGGGAAATGGCGCAGAAAAGAAAAAGAACTACACCTCAATTGTTTAACACTCTTAGCAGTATATTTTGCTTTGAAAAGGCTTGCAAAGGACAAAATCAACTGTTGATACTTTTGAAAATGGACAATGTATCAGCAGTCAGATACATCAATTGCCTAGGAGGCACGTAATCAAAACATCTAACCAAAATGCAAAAGACCTTTCTGTCTGGATAAATGAAATAAAATTAAAAACAGAATACTTGCCAGGTCTCAACATTTCTGTAGCAGACTGGAACTCAAGATTGGAGAGATTAGATGTTGAACAAACAACGTTTTTTTTTTTTTTTTTTTTGCAGTATCCAACAAATCTGTGAACCATTATAGATAGACCTATTTGCATGCCAATTGAACCATCAACTCTCAAACATTTTCAGTTGGCGACCAGATCCAGAAGTGCTGGCAATAGATGTTTTCTTACAGATTTGGTCCACAACAAAAAAACTATGCATTCCCTCTGTGTATTGTAATATTGAGAGTATTGAATAAAAATCACAGAAAGCAACAAATCTACTGATAACACCATTCTGGCCGACACAAATGTGGTTTCAGAATCCACTGGAGATGAGCATAGACTTTTCCCATATGCTCTCCATGTGGATGAATACAGAATCCACAAAGAGAATTTCACCCACTTAGAGCAATTAACAGCATGGCTGTCACTGGATTATTACTGTAACTTACATGATATGGGAAACCCACAAATAGTGGGTCAAATATGAACGTATTACGAGGCCTTAAAGTGGCTGGATTTATCGTTATATAAACAGAGAGACAAAGTCATAAATAGTTATGGTCAGGATAATAAAAAATATGTATATATGAATAAACAAGTCAGGATACCAGAAATACTTAAAATCAATATACAAGCCAAGATCAATATCAGAAATTCAAGAGAGACTTACTTTAAGCATTATACGTCTTTCAAGGTAGAAACCACAATAGGGCATTGCATAAAGGCCTAAATTAGCTTTTATAGGCTTACATAACTTCTGATTGGTCCACATCATATCTGCAACTCCATAAAGTACAAGAATGCGGTGTCTCTGTGATATGGGTACTATAACATCAGATGTGATGTTTCACAATTTAAATACATATATATATATATATACACATATATGAGAAAAAGGGGTTTGGCTGCACTCACCTAAACATGCTTAAATGGGGTGCTGCTGGGGGCCAATAAGTACAGTAAAAATGAAAATCCAGCGCACTCACTTGTCTACTAAACAGTTATTATAGTACTGAACAATTTTCTTAGTTTTATTAAAAACACCTAATCTAGGCAAAAAATAATGGGGGTTTAGTTACATTATATGATCATACATTGCATAAGCCTGCCACAAACGTCAATGTACCCCATCTTTGGCAGGTCCTACTCTGTCTGCTAAATGAGCTACTCACTTGGGGAAATCCTTCCATCTCGAGTTCTCTGCAGTACAAGACTTAAATAGGGTCCTGAGATGAGGCACCTGTAACAGGGAGGGGTGCAAAACCAAGGAGCTGGCTGGACTCCTAAATATATACATATATGAGAAAAAGGGGTTTGGCTGCACTCACCTAAACATGCTTAAATGGGGTGCTCCTGGGGGCCAATAAGTACAGTAAAAATGAAAATCCAGCGCACTCACTTGTCTACTAAACAGTTATTATAGTACTGAACAATTTTCTTAGTTTTATTAAAAACACCTAATCTAGGCAAAAAATAATGGGGGTTTAGTTACATTATATGATCATACATTGCATAAGCCTGCCACAAACGTCAATGTACCCCATCTTTGGCAGGTCCTACTCTGTCTGCTAAATGAGCTACTCACTTGGGGAAATCCTTCCATCTCGAGTTCTCTGCAGTACAAGACTTAAATAGGGTCCTGAGATGAGGCACCTGTAACAGGGAGGGGTGCAAAACCAAGGAGCTGGCTAGACTCCTAAATATATACATATATGAGAAAAAGGGGTTTGGCTGCACTCACCTAAACATGCTTAAATGGGGTGCTGCTGGGGGCCAATAAGTACAGTAAAAATGAAAATCCAGCGCACTCACTTGTCTACTAAACAAGTGAGTAGCTCATTTAGCAGACAGAGTAGGACCTGCCAAAGATGGGGTACATTGACGTTTGTGGCAGGCTTATGCAATGTATGATCATATAATGTAACTAAACCCCCATTATTTTTTGCCTAGATTAGGTGTTTTTAATAAAACTAAGAAAATTGTTCAGTACTATAATAACTGTTTAGTAGACAAGTGAGTGCGCTGGATTTTCATTTTTACTGTATATATATATATATATATATATATATATATATATATATAAAAATCAAAAAAGCATTACCGGCACTCTCGGAATAAATTAATCCAGTTTATTTGTAGGTAGAATAAGTCAACGTTTCAGCTCCCGGTCGGAGCTTTCATCAGGACACACAAGGCATAAAATATTGCAAAAAACAAACATATATAGGACATCTCTTCCAATAGGCACTCACCAAATCAGCTGTAGCTCATTACTCCTCCTGCACGGCGTGTACCAGGCATCATAGCGCATGTGCCTCAGCAATCCAGACTTCTGCATCATGTGATGGAGGGGGGGCCGTGTCTCAGCCTCGGAAGCGTCACAGTTTCCAAGCAACTGCCGATACGATCGGCTATGGTTGCTAGTGTGTAACCTGCTACCGGTGGGAGAAACTCTCCTTTCATAAACAAGGCCACCCACTCCATAATGTAGCGATCGGTTTCTATGGCAACCGGCAACGACCGTGCAAACAGGGGTAGATGAGGATTAACAATAAACAAAGCAACATTATACAATGTGCTACAGTCTCAGAGGATCTAGTTAATGAATAACAAATAAATAAGTGAAAACATAAAAATTAAAGTGACAAATCAATGAGTGAACACAAGAAAATTAAAATAACAATCATATAGTGAAATTATCACACAATTAATCAAGTGTGCCACTCCAATGTGGTCATAAGTGAATCTAATGTGTTGCAATATAGTGTTATGGATTTTTATATCCTAATTGTCAATATTTTACAATATCTACAAAGGTAATCCATAGTGCACAAAAATCAAAAGATATACAAACCTGATGGAAATTACATGGTGTGTATCCATATCATTAATAAGTGTAATGAGTTACTACCCATGTGATTATGTGTTAATAATTAAGGAAGGGCTATTAAATTTTTAATAAAACCCCTCATCTAGAGCAGTCTAAATATTCAAAGTGTAATGTAAGTGTCAGTACCCCTACTGTCCTGATGTTTATGTATGTAGCTGTTGATGAGTGTTTATGAGTTTTGATAATTTACAATATTGTTAAATGCATAAACTAAGTTAATAACATTGTTGTTTAAAATAAACTTAAAAAGAGTTTCTCCAGGGGATCATCACCAGGGGGAAACCTTCCCTAGTGAGGTCCCTATGGAAAAATGTCATAAGCTCCAATTGAATTAGGTGGATATTACAGTGCAACAATAATTAAATGATTATAGAAACGAGGTAAAAGAACATTTTTCGTTTAGGCCTTTCGGAGACAAAGTGTCCAATTCCATTATCCAATAAGTCTCTCTTTGTAAGAGAAGTTTTCCTCGATTTCCCTCTCTGACAGACAGAGGAACATGGTCAAACGCCACACACCGCAGAGTAGAAAGTGGATGTTGCTTTTCCAAGAAATGTCTGGCCACAGGTCACGATAGGCAAGACGGATACTTGACCTGTGGCCTCTGATTCTCTCGCACAGAGCTGTCTCTGTCTTTCCTATATAACTCAGTCCACAAGGACATGTGAGTTTATATATGACAAATTCTGTGCGACAGTGTATCCTATGGGCAATCTTATAAAGTTTCCCCGTATGTGCAGGGGCGTATTAGCCACGAGGCAAACAAGGCATTTGCCTTGGGCGGCATTTTCTAGGGGGCGGCAAAAAAAGCCGCCCCCCAAATGCCCAAGGCAAATGTCTTGTTAGCCTTGTGGCTAACAGACATGCTGGGATGCTGCTGGGCGATCGGGTGGCGCTGGCGGGCGGCTGTCAAGGGAGCACTTCATCTGAGCTGTCTGCTCAGCTCCCTCACGCGCCGCAGAGTGAGGCTGGGAGCCGGAATATGACGTCATATTCCGGCTCCGCCTCCCAGCCTCACTGTGCGGCGCGCGAGGGAGCTGAGCAGACAGCTCAGATGAAGTGCTCCCTCGCCAGCCGCCCAAGAGCGCCGCCCGACCGCCCAGCAGCAGCCCAGCAGCCACTGGACCACCAGGGAAAAAAGATGCCCCCCCCCCAGCATTCCCAAAGGTAAGGAGGCTGGGGGGGGTTGAAGTAAAAAAAAAAAAAAAAAAAGTGTTAATGTGAGTGAGTGAGTGTCTGTTAGTGAGTGTGAGTGTGAGTGTGTGTCTGTTAGTGAGTGTGAGTGTGAGTGTGTGTCTGTTAGTGAGTGTGAGTGTGCAGTGGTGTATCCTGGTTTTGTGCTGCCCTAGGCAGGACAAAACTGAGGCACCCCCCCCCCCCGCGCCACCCCCACCCAACCTTTTCCCCGTCCCGCATTCTAAATATACACACACACACATTCACTGACAGATACGCATACACTCGCTAACAGAAACACACACACTCACACTCAGTAACAGACACACTCACACTCAGTAACAGACACACTCACACTCAGTAACAGACATACTCACACTCAGTAACAGACACGCACTAACAGACACGCACTAACAGACACGCACTAACAGACACACACTCAGTCACTAGCAGACACAAACTAGCAGACACACACACAGTCAGACACACACACACACACACACACACTCACAGGCAAACACACTAACAGACACACACACTAACAGACACACACACTAACAGACACACACACTAACATACACACACACACACTCACACACACTAACAGACACACACACACACTCACACTCACTAACAGACACACACACACACACACTCACTAATAGACACACACACACACTGACTAACAGACACACACTCACTAACAGACACACATTCACCAACAGACACACATTCACTAACAGACACACATTCACTAACAGACACACACTCACACTCACACTCACTAACAGACACACACTCACACTCACACTCACTAACAGACACACACTCACACTCACACTCACTAACAGACACTCACACTCACTCACTCACATTAACACTTTTTTAATTTTTTTTTTACTTCAACCCCCCCAGCCTCCTTACCTTTGGGAATCTTTTTTCCCTGGTGGTCCAGTGGCTGCTGGGCTGCTGCTGGGCGGTCGGGCGGTGCTCTTGGGCAGCTGGCGAGGGAGCACTTCATCTGAGCTGTCTGCTCAGCTCCCTCGCGCGCCGCACAGTGAGGCTGGGAGGCGGAGCCGGAATATGACGTCATATTCCGGCTCCCAGCCTCACTCTGCGGCGCGCGAGGGAGCTGAGCAGACAGCTCAGATGAAGTGCTCCCTCGCCAGCCGCCCGCCAGCGCTGCCCGACCGCCCAGCAGCAGCCCAGCATGTCTGTTAGCCGCAAGGCTAACAAGACATTTGCCTTGGGCATTTGGGGGGCGGCATTTTTTTGCCGCCCCCTAGAAAATGCCGCCCAAGGCAAATGCCTTGTTTGCCTCGCGGCTAATACGCCCCTGTGAGTGTGTGTGTGTCTGTGAGTGTGTGTGTGTCTGTTAGTGAATGTGTGTCTGTTAGTGAATGTGTGTCTGTTAGTGAATGTGTGTCTGTTAGTGAATGTGTGTCTGTTGGTGAATGTGTGTCTGTTAGTGAGTGTGTGTCTGTTAGTGAGTGTGTGTGTGTGTGTGTGTGTGTCTGTTAGTGTGTGTGAGTGTGTGTGTGTGTCTGTTAGTGTGTGTGTCTGTTAGTGTGTTTGCCTGTGAGTGTGTGTGTGTGTGTCTGACTGTGTGTGTGTCTGCTAGTTTGTGTCTGCTAGTTTGTGTCTGCTAGTGACTGAGTGTGTGTCTGTTAGTGCGTGTCTGTTAGTGCATGTCTGTTAGTGCGTGTCTGTTAGTGCGTGTCTGTTAGTGCGTGTCTGTTACTGAGTGTGAATGTGTCTGTTACTGAGTGTGAGTGTGTCTGTTACTGAGTGTGAGTGTGTCTGTTACTGAGTGTGAGTGTGTGTGTTACTGAGTGTGAGTGTGTGTGTTTCTGTTAGCGAGTGTATGCGTATCTGTCAGTGAATGTGTGTGTGTGTATTTAGAATGCGGGACGGGGAAAAGGTTGGGTGGGGGTGGCGCGGGGGGGGGGGCCTAGGGCAGCACAAAACCAGGATACACCACTGCGTATGTGGGTGAGAGAATGTCTTCGATGGAATTATATGCCCACAGGTTACACACCCTAGGCATCTGATGCATCCATTGTTTGTCTTCCCTATTTGCGGGGGATTATAGCAATGGATGGGATCCGTTTTAACTAATAAATCCCTTAAATTCCTGTTGCTCTTGTAGCAGAACATAGGTTTGGATGTTAATTCTTTTGGAATTTAAGAGAAACAGGAATTTAAGGGATTTATTTATAAAAGGATGCATCAATTGACCTGGCAGCATCCAAATATTTATGGGAAGAACTGAAAGGAGGAGCGGTTCGACAACGTATTTCCTCCTTCACCTCCACATGTGTGGGTAAACAGGCTGCATGGCCGAACAGAGAATTTGGCCAACACGACCTGTGATAAGAGCAGTTCAATGGCATCGAACAGGGGAGTATTGTGACCAGAGATCTGTTTACCATGAGGAAAACAAAGCATTTGCCTTGGGCGGCACTTTCTGAGGGGCGGCAAAAAAAGCTGGCCAAAGTTAGTGTTAATATTTCTGTGTGAAAAATGCAAAAAACTAATTTGAACGCCAATTTTGGCCAGTGTTTGTTCCTAAGTGGCTACTAAAAAAGACTGGACATACCCCATTTGCAATACCTTGGGTTGTCTACTATTGCAAATGGTATGCCATCAAGGGGGTAATTTTCATTCTTGGGCTACCATTAGTGATGTCGCGAACATAAAATTTTCGGTTCCACAAACGTTTGCGAACCGGCGAACCGGGCGAACCGCCATAGACTTCAATAGGCAGGCGAATTTTAAAACCCACAGGGACTCTTTCTGGCCACAATAGTGATGGAAAAGTTGTTTCAAGGGAACTAACACCTGGACTGTGGCATGCCGGAGGGGGATCCATGGCAAAACTCCCATGGAAAATTACACAGTTGATGCAGAGTCTGGTTTTAATCCATAAAGGGCAGAAATCACCTAACATTCCTAAATCACAATGGATATGGATTGACACCTGACATATGACATATTGACACCTTGACATATGGATTGACACCTTGACATATGGATTGACACATGTCCTCAGAGACCCTGATACACACTGACACAGAGCAGAATAGGGACTGTTCCCTCTACATAGGGTCACTTGGCAGATACAGATTGACACCCGTCCTCAGGGACCCTGTCACACACTGACACAGAGTAGAAAAGGGACTGTTCCCCTACATAGGGTCACTTGGCAGATATGGATTGACACCTATCCTAAGGGACCCTGATACACACTGACACAGAGCAGAATAGGGACTGTTTCCCCTACATAGGGTCACTTGGCAGATATAGATTGACACCTGTCCTCAGGGACCCTGATACACACTGACACAGAGCAGAATAGGGACTGTTCCCCCTACATAGGGTCACTTGGCAGGTATGGATTGACACCTATCCTAAGGATCCCTGATACACACTGACACAGAGCAGAATAGGGACTGTTCCCCCTACATAGGGTCACTTGGCAGGTATGGATTGACACCTATCCTAAGGATCCCTGATACACACTGACACAGAGCAGAATAGGGACCATTCCCCCTACATAGGGTCACTTGGCATATATGGATTGACACCTGTCCTCAGGGACCCTGATACACACTGACACAGAGCAGAATAGGGACTGTTCCCCCTACATAGGGTCACTTGGCGGATATGGATTGACACCTGTCCTCAGAGACCCTGATACACACTGACACAGAGCAGAATAGGGACTGTTCCTCCTACATAGGGTCCCTTGGCAGATATGGATTGACACCTGTCCTCAGAGACCCTGATACACACTGACACAGAGCAGAATAGGGACTGTTCCCCCTACATAGGGTCCCTTGGCAGATATGGATTGACACCTGTCCTCAGAGACCCTGATACACACTGACACAGAGCAGAATAGGGACTGTTCCCCCTACATAGGGTCACTTGGCAGATATGGATTGACACATGTCCTCAGAGACCCTGATACACACTGACAAAGAGCAGAATAGGGACTGATCCCCCTACATAGGGTCACTTGGCAGATATGGATTGACACCTGCCCTCAGGGACCCTGATACACACTGACACAGAGTAGAATAGGGACTGTTCCCCCTACATATGGTCACTTGGCAGATATGGATTGACACCTGTCCTCAGAGACCCTGATACACACTGACACAGAGCAGAATAGGGACTGTTCCTCCTACATAGGGTCACTTGGCAGATATGGATTGACACCTGTCCTCAGAGACCCTGATACACACTGGCACAGAGCAGAATAGGGACTGTTCCTCCTACATAGGGTCACTTGGCAGATATGGATTGACACCTGTCCTCAGAGACCCTGATACACACTGACACAGAGCAGAAGAGGGACTGTTCCTCCTACATAGGTTCACATGGCAGATATGGATTGACACCTGTCCTCAGGGACCCTGATACACACTGACACAGAGCAGACCCTACATAGGGTCACTTGGCAGATATGGATTGACACCTGTCCTCAGAGACCCTGATACACACTGACACAGAGCAGAATAGGGACTGTTCCTCCTACATAGGGTCACTTGGCAGATATGGATTGACACCTGTCCTTAGAGACCCTGATACACACTGACACAGAGCAGAATAGGGACTGTTCCTCCTACATAGGGTCACTTGGCAGATATGGATTGACACCTGTCCTCAGAGCCCTTGATACACACTGACACAGAGCAGAATAGGGACTGTTCCCCCTACATAGGGTCACTTGGCAGATATGGATTGACACTTGTCCTCAGGGACCCTGATACACACTGACACAGAGCAGAATAGGGACTGTTCCCCCTACATATTGTCATTTGGCAGATATGGATTGACACCTGTCCTCAGAGACCCTGATACACACTGACACAGAGCAGAATAGGGACTGTTCCTCCTACATAGGGTCACTCGGCAGATATGGATTGACACCTGTCTTCAGAGACCCTGATACACACTGACACAGAGCAGAATAGGGACTGTTCCCCCTACATAGGGTCACTTGGCAGATATGCATTGACACCTGTCCTCAGAGACCCTGATACACACTGACAGAGCAGAATAGGGACTGTTCCCCCTACATAGGGTCACTTGGCAGATATGGATTGACACCTGTCCTCAGGGACCCTGATACACACTGACACAGAGCAGAATAGTGACTGTTCCTCCTACATAGGGTCACCATTTTTAGCCCAAGGCAGCTCATCTCATGAGGCCTTTTTTAGTCGAAAGTATCACCCACTGTCAGTCCCTTCAGGATCCATTCCTCATTCATCTTAATAAAGGTGAGGTAATCTAGACTTTTTTGACCTAGGCGACTTCTCTTCTCAGTGACAATACCTCCTGCTGCACTGAAGGTCCACACCCTGTAGTCAAGGGGTTCATCGCTCCTCAGAGTGTCGATATCTGCAGTTAAGGCGAGGTAGTCTGCTAACTGTCGGTCGAGTCGTTCTCTGAGGGTGGACCCCGAAGGGCTGTGGCGATGCGTAGGACTTAAAAAGCTCTGCATGTCCTCCATCAACAACATGTCTGCAAAGCGTCCTTGCCGGCGTGGTCGTGGGAGGAGGAGGATTACTTTCACCTCTTCCCCTGTTAGATTCCCGTTGTGCTGTGACATCACCCTTATACGCTGTGTAAAGCATACTTTTTAATTGATTTTGGAACTGCTGCATCCTTTCCGACTTGCCGTAATTCGGTAACATTTCAGCCACTTTCTGCTTATACCGTGGGTCTAGTAGCGTGGACACCCAGTTCAGGTCAGGTCGTTCTCCTTCAGCCTTTTTATACGAGGGTCCCTCAACAGGCACGACAGCATGAAAGACCCCATTTGCACAAGGTTGGATGCCAAGCTACTTATGTCCTGTTCCTCGTCCTCAGTGATCTCTCTGAAGGTATGTTCTTCCCTCCAGCCATGTACAACACCACGGATACCAGATAGGTGACAACGAGCACCCTGGGATGCCTGTTGTGGTTGGTCTTCCTCCTCCTCCTCAAAGCCACATTCCTCCTCTGACTCCTCTTCCTCACAATCCTCTCCCAGCATTGCCGCAGGTCCAGCAAGCGATGCTGATAAGGCTGTTTCTGGTGGTGATGGTGACCACAACTCTTCCTCTTCACGCTCATCTACGCCTGATCCAGCACTCTTCGCAGGGCACGCTCCAGGAAGAAAACAAATGGTATGATGTCGCTGATGGTGCCTTCGGTGCGACTGACAAGGTTTGTCACCTCCTCAAAAGGATGCATGAGCCTACAGGCATTGCGCATGAGCGTCCAGTAACGTGGCAAAAAAATTCCCAGCTCCGCAGAGGCTGTCCTAGCACCCCGGTCATACAAATACTCGTTAACGGCTTTTTCTTGTTGAAGCAGGCGGTCGAACATTAGGAATGTTGAATTCCAACGTGTCGGGCTGTCGCAAATCAAGCGCCTCACTGGCATGTTGTTTCGCCGCTGGATATCGGAAAAGTGCGCCATGGCCGTGTAGGAACACCTGAAATGGCCACACACCTTCCTGACCTGCTTAAGGATGTCCTTTAAGCCTGGGTACTTATGCACAAAGCTTTGTACGATCAGATTACACACATGTGCCATGCACAGCATATGTGTCAACTTGCCCAAATGCAATGCCGACAACAAATTTCTTCCGTTGTCACAAACCACTTTGCCGATCTCCAGTTGGTGCGGAGTCAGCCACTGATCCACCTGTGCATTCAGGGTGGACAGAAGTGCTGGTCCGGTGTGACTCTCTGCTTTCAGGCAAGTCAATCCCAAGACGGCGTGACACTGCCGTATCCGGGATGTGGAACAGTACCTGGGGAGCTGGGGGGTGCCGTTGATGTGGAGCAAGACGCAGAAGCAGAAGAGAACTCAGCCGAGGAGGTTATGGAAGAGGATGGAGTAGGAGGAGTAGAGGAGGTGGCAGCAGGCCTGCCTACAAGTCGTGGCGGTGTCACCAACTCCTCTGCAGAGCCACGCATTCCATGCTTGGCAGCCGTCAGCAGGTTTACCCAATGCGCAGTGTAGGTGATATACCTGCCATGACCATGCTTTGCAGACCAGGTATCAGTGGTCAGATGGACCCTTGCCCCAACACTGTGTGCCAGACATGCCATTACTTCCTTTTGCACAATCGATTACAGGTTGGGGATTGCCTTTTGTGCAAAGAAATTCCGGCTGGGTACCTTCCACTGCGGTGTCCCAATAGCTACAAATTTTTTGAACGCCTCAGACTCCAACAGCTTGTATGGTAAAAGCTGGCGGGCTAATAGTTCAGACAAGCCAGCTGACTTTGTGACATTGGCTTCTTACGCTCAAACATGTCCTTGACAGACACCTGACTGTGGGCAGATGAGCAGGAACTGCTCAAGGCGAGAGACGGAGGGGCAGATGGTTGAGAGGGGGCAAGGAGGACAGCAGTGGTTAACGTGGCTGAAGATGCTGGACCAGGAGGAGGATGGCGGCTTTGAGTTTGTGTGCTGCTTGTACTCATGTGTTGATCCCATAGGCGTTTGTGATGTGCGATCATGTGCCTTCGCAAATCAGTTGTACCTAGGTGGGTGTTGGACTTCACACGACTCTTTTGGCACAGGTTGCAAATGGCATCGCTGTTGTCAGAGACAGAGCTCTGCAATGACGGCATTCTGGTCCTCCACTAGTGAAGGAAACTGACTGCTATTATATTACAGTCAAAAAAGTTTTTTTTTGTTAAATGCAAGCTATTGTGACACCAGTGAGTGAGTGTTGGCACTGGGCAAGTGGGCACAGTATACACTGTGAGCCTGACACACATGCTGGCAGACAACTAACTACTATTCAATCTATTACAGTCAAAATTGTATTTTTTTTTTAAATGTGCACTACTGTTACACCAGATATGAGTTGCACTGGTGTGACACTGCACTGGCAGGCCCTGAAACGCACACTCGTGAAGGAAACTATTATATTACAGTCCAAAAAGTTTATTTTTTATTAAATGCAAGCTATTGGGACACCAGATATGAGTGAGTGGTGGCACTGGGCAGGCCCTGAAACGCACACTAGTGAAGGAAACTGACTGCTATTATATTACAGTCAAAAAAGTTTAGTTTGTTTTAAATGCAAGCTATTGGGACACCAGATATTAGTAAGTGGTGGCACTGGGCAGGCTCTGAAACGCACACTCGTGAGGGAAACTGACTGCTATTATATTACAGTCCAAAACATTTTTTTTGTGTTAAATGCAAGCTATTGTGACACCAGATATGAGTGGTGGCACAGGGCAACTGGGCACAGTATACGCTGCGAGCCTGACACACATGCTGGCTGACAACTAACTGCTATTCAATCTATTACAGTCAAAATTCTATTATTTTTTTTTAAATGTACACTACTGTTACACCAGATATGAGTTGCACTGGTGTGACACTGTGCCCTGGCAGACCCTGAAACGCACACTAGTGAAGGAAACTGACTGCTATTATACTACATTAAAAAAAGTTTTTTTTGTTTAAATGCAAGCTATTGTGACACCAGTGAGTGAGTGGTGGCACTGGGCAAGTGGGCACAGTATATGCTGTGAGCCTGACACACAGGCTGGCTGGCAGGCATGCAGGCAGGCAACTGCAATTACATTACAAAGAAAAAAAAAAGCAGACTGATGTTCTAGCCCTAACAAAGGGCTTTTTGGTGAGCTGTCCTTACAGCAGAGATCAGATGAGTCCTTCAGGACTGTAGTGGACACTGAATACACTAGCCTAGCTATCAATTTCCCTATCAAATCAGCAGAAGCTACACTGTCCCTACTCTCACTAAGAATGCAGCTTCACAATGAATGTAAAATGAATGCTGTCCAGGAGGTGGGAGGGCCTGGTAGGGAGGGTCTGCTGCTGAATGGCTGGAATGTTTCTGCTGACTGTGAGGTACAGGCCAGGGTCAAAGTTTACTCAATGATGACAAATAGGGGGCGGACCGAACAGCGCATGTGTTCGCCGTCCGTGGCGATCGCGAACAAGCGATGTTCGCCAGGAACTATTCGCCAGCGAACAGTTCAGGACATCACTACTGATGATGTTTCCTTTCCTGACAGACTAAACAACTTCTATGCCCGTTTTCATGAAAGGAATCACACAGTGTCTAGTAAAGGCAGGGTATTGTCAAATGATGCCTTACTTACTTTTCCTGTTAGCAATATGTATGATATAGCAAAAAGATAAAATAGGGCTGCGCCAAGCTAAAATAGATAGTCCAGTAAAATCTCACTAGGATACCAGTGGATAATCAGGAATACTTGATAGGGTATGGTTTCTTGGTAGAGGTAGGTACGTCTGATGTTGACTGATCAGTATATTATTATTATTATTATTATTGCCATTTATATAGCGCCAACAGATTCCGTAGCGCTTTACAATATTTTGAGAGGGGGGATGTAACAATAAATAAGACAATTACAAGAAAACTTACAGGAACAACAGGTTGAAGAGAACCCTGCTCAAATGAGCTTACAGTCTATAGGAGGTGGGGTATTAGAAACATTAGGATAGGAAATATCAGGTAGGAGTGAAGCAGAGCTGGAGAAGAGAGCAAAGCACTATCCCATAGGAGAGAGCAAGAGACAGGTATGTAAGGGAGAGATTACTCTGGGAGGCCATACGCTTTCCTGAAGAGATGGGTTTTAAGGCCCTTCTTAAATGATTGAAGACTAGGGGAGAGTCTGATGGCAGTAGGCAAGTTATTCCAAAGGAGAGGAGCCGCCCGTGAGAGGTCCTGCAAGCGCGAGTTGGCCGTACGGGTGCGAGCAGCGGTCAGGAGGTGGTCGCGGGCAGAGCGGAGGGTACGAGGAGGGGCATACCTCTGGATCAGTGAAGAGATATAAGAGGGGCTGGAATTGTTCAGTGCTTTAAATGTATGGGTTAGCACTTTGAATTGACTCCGATAGGATACAGGGAGCCAATGTAAGGACTGGCAGAGGGGCGAGGTGTGAGAGGACCGACTGGATAGGAAAATCAGTCTAGCTGCAGCATTCATTACAGACTGTAGCGGGGCAGTACGGCTTTTGGGGAGACCAATCAGGAGAGAGTTACAGTAATCCATGCGGGAAATTACTAGAGCATGGACAAACTCCTTGGTAGCATCTTGCGTAAGAAAGGGGCGGATGCGGGATGAAAACAGAAGAGAGGTAGAAAAAACCAATGGTGCAGTATGTCTACAATTCAAGGTGCAGTAGATAAAATAAGTAGAGAACTCACATTTGGGAGAGCTATGGCCAGCTCTGGTGTGAATAGCATACAGCGGTATAATCCCCGCTTATGGGATATGAAAGGAAGGGATGTCCGTTAGCACCGTCTGGTAATCCAAAGCTCGGAAAAAAGAAACAATGCAACAATAATCCTCTCAATTGTGATAGGGTTCAATGTGCAATAGGTAGAGAAAGGTAGAGAACTCACATTTGAGGGAGCTATGGCCAGCTCTGGTGTGGATAGCGTACAGCGGTATAATTCCCGCTTATGGGATATGCAGCGGAAGTGCGTCCGTCAACACCGTCTGGTAGTCCAAAGCTCCAAGAGAGAAAAGTAAAAAGCAACAATAGTTTTACATAGTTATTCACTGAATGGACACAATCCAGTGAAAATTACCGAATTCTGACAGCTTTGGTAATTTGCATATTTACTAAAGCCAAATGCATTTAGGGTTCTGTAAAATTAATTCAGGAGCATTTGGAAAATCACTAATATACTAATAGCCAAATGAAGTTAAAGCACAGGAATCAGATTTATCAATAATTGCAAAAGTAAAAAATAAAAATAAATTAAAATTATATGGTGGTCAATAAGACACCCTGGGCAAGTGGGCACAGTATTACTTTGATGGAGATATTTTACCAACAAGTGTCGACTAAATTAGCAAGAATGAGGAGTTGCTGGTAAAACTCAGTCACTAGTAAAATAGGACCTGTAAGATAATGAGGAGACATAGTCCCCCTTGTATCCCCAGCAGTGGACATCTGGTGGGAGCTACTAACGGGTAGGGGCCCTAATTAACCCCTTCAATACCAAAAATGGGATATATATATTTTTATGTTCATGTATTTTGCAGTATAAAATCTAGCCCCTCACTCACCCTCATTAAAACTCTAGTTATGAATGCCAACCTGTAGATGAACACATTTCTCAGAAGCTACTAGTCAAAGGGTGAGATAGAAGAGAGCCTGCTGTACAGACGAAATAAAACAAGAATGTAGGGGGATAATTATTTTGTAATAACAGATACTATTTTGGGTGCAAACCGCTTGATAATAAGAGACATTCTCCTGGTTTCCATGGTATTTGCCCTGTATGTGGCTCTGTGCCCCATAATTGCACCTGCTTTGCCTTGATAAATATCCCCTTATACAGTATAGCGACCATAACTATCGTTATTCTACAGCCCTCTATACAATTGTCCAGCTTTGCTTCATTGCACGTACTAATTATATGACTCTTTCACCCGGCGTCTCCACATGCCCACAGCTTACATGAGTTATCTGCAGTAGTGACGTCTCCCCATTTGTAATGGTGGGAGTGAGTGACCGCCTGAAGGAGGAGGAGGAGGAGGTAGACGGACTTCTGTACATTTCGAAGAATGCACTTTCATGTGGTGCTGAACGGACAGCTACTCACACCCAACAGTTTGCTGGAGACTCGTATCAGTCCCTTGGTGTACTAACATGCTCAGCCAACGACCAAAACCTACAATTCTACACTACCTAAAGGACAGAGTAATATTAATTTTCAAGTAAGATTAATCATTTCAATACGTTATAACTCGATGTGGGTTGCCTAAAATAACCTTTTTTTTTTTTTTTTTTTTAAAGCGCCAGACCATTCCCGAAGAAATATTATAAACAACTGCACACAATTATATGCTAGAACGTGGAAGAAGATTATTTGTATCTAAGAAGCAGTTTTTATGATAGGAGTTCCATAATGGAACCTCTTGGAATGCTGGCAAAGCTGTGTTCTAGAACAAGTACACAATCATCTAAAACCACAATCTATTAGATATTAACTGTCAGTGTTCTCTTCGCACGCGTTCTAACAGCGCCCAGTTCACACAGCTGTATTTTAGTGAATACTGACTCCAAAGAACCAGTGTCTAGTTTACAATATAACTGCAAATAACATCCTTCCTTAACATCAGAGCAAAAATGAAAATAAAAACGAGTTTCGAGTTCATATTATTATACACTAGTATTATGTACCAGTATTGATCGTCCATACGTCCTATCAAGTCCCAATTAACTCCTGCCTTTCAACCTTTAAATCCACAGTCTTTCTTCACGTGGTCTACTAGGTCCCTGGCTGACATTACAGGCTATGGGTTTTCCCGTCTCCTGCATCACGGAATATCCATCTAACGTTGAGGGATAATTACGATCAAATAGCGGTTTTCATGGAAATCGATTAGGGAGTTTCCATTAATATATCTCGTTATTTACTCTGACGTTTTCAAGGTGATGGACATATACGTGGTTCACATTGAAACACAAGTAATCTGGCGATCTAAGGGTTATATTTACAAGAACCATGCCCCCAGGTTTGTTTACACCAAAGAGGAGGAGACATTCATTGGTCTGCTTTTATTGCGATCCCGAGAGAGTTCACAGATGCCCTACCTGCTAGTTTTAGAGGTACTTTCAGAAAACGGGGTGCGGGACTTGGAATGCAAAATACAGCCTTTCTGTATCACTGGCAGTCCACAGGAACTCATACAGAACTTATTCCCACCTCAACCTTAAAGGACAATTCCTGTTCTCGCTCGTAAATGGATAATGACACCCTACTGCTCTTTAATGACTCATGCTCAGGCGATACTGGGTACCTATGTACTAACAGATCGATACCTATCGGGGATCCCATAAGACCTCCTCAGTTGGTGGACGCTTGGCTGGTGCCCTTGTTTTTTGCCATGCTTATGGTAATAGGGCTGATCGGGAACTCTCTAGTTATTTATGTGATTTCCAAACATAAGCAGATGAGGACAGTCACAAACTTCTACATAGGTAAGACAACTGTATGTAGGTTTGGTCTCCCCGGTATCTCTCTATTGGTCATTATTCTTTTTTTATCTCTCTCTCTCTCTCGTCCTATGATCTGTAATTTTCTCCTCATCACATTATACTGTACTAAACACACTGGTGAATAGGTTGCATTTTACCTTTTCTTCCTATGGGAATTCTTATTTTACTCTTGTATAAGAGATCATTAGAGAGTCACCCCCCCAAGTCTGACTTAATGGCACCAATGATCTAACTAACTAATTATACAAGGGGATGAGACTAAGGAATTATTTGTATCTCTGATATGTTACTTCTGCAGCCAGCCACTACTGACAGCAAAAAGGTGCTTAATGCTAAAAGCACACAGTAACTATACAAGTAAATTGAAGGGGAATGCCTAAAATTATATAACCCAGTCTTAATTAGAACCCTCTACCATCCATTAAATGTTTTTAAGCAAAATGGATAATGGGGAAATAGAACTCATATGAGAAAAAGTCTGGCTGAAGAAAACTGCATGTTTAAGAAAAAAGATAGTAAAGCAAAAATTGTAATTAAATAAAGGAAACCATCATGGGTATTATATCTATTATATTGAGGCAAAGCAGTGTAAGTGGATCAAATACTGTTAAAACTAATGGAATATTCATATTAATTGCTCTCTAATTGGACCGTTACTATAAAATTAATTTAATATATAACCCACAGTGCATACAAAGTGGAAAAATACATATGTTAATTCAACTACTAATAATGAGTATTACAGGTGTTTGAAAATCCAAAATATAAATCTAAAAAGTAACTAGTGTTAACTTAGATTTAAACTGCCATAGTATCACATCCTCACTGCAGTATTGCTTGGTGTGCACTTGTCAATGGTCAAGTAATTAGCTAATAGTGTAGAATTGGGTAATCATTCTGGATCATTAATTGAACTAAATGACTGAATGACTAAGAGATACAAGCTGATGCAGTAGGCTTGTATTTCTAGTTAGAAACAGGACTAAGATTGCACAAATTCTATGCAGACATACTAACATTCTTGGCTTGATAGCCTTGTCTTCAGAAGATAGCCACTAATTCTTCTGTCCTTCATGCATCCACACCAGCAGCTGTTTGTGTCTACTATGGCCCACAAAGTTATCATATACAGCAGATATGTGAAAACTACTATGGAAGACTCACAATGGCAATGGTTCTTGTAGACTTATCAGACTCCAGTTTATCCCTCACCCCGACCTCCATCATGAATGACCTGGTCTCTTACATTATCACATAATTGTTTAGCATCAGCTGCATTATGCCTTGTAATGATACTATGCACCCTATTTAGCAATAATGCTACCCACCACATTGTGTCCTCTAGTTATTAAAAGCATAATTAAAAACATTGTCTTGTGTCTGCTGAACATGCAGGTAGATTTGTTGGTAGATGCTGTCACAACACTAGCCTTTACAGTAGCACTTCGTTGATTAATTTAATGCTAATGGAAATGTTGATTGTGCTGGTACAGGTGATGTTTACGGTGGTGGTATTGGTGATAGTAATGGTAAGCGTTGTGATGGAAACATTGACCGAAGATGAGTTCTGTGGTAGTAGGCGCAGATAAAATATTGCAACTGTCTCCAGGGCTGGTGCAAGGATTTGTGGCTACTCAGGCAAAGATGCATTTTGCTGCCCTTCCTCAACCCCCCCTCAAAAATGCGTATTTTCCTGTGTCTCGTAACCCTCCTTTTAAATTCCTTAACCCTTCAGTGTAATTTATCCCCCTTTTGTGTGTCCTACACTCCTTTGTGTGTCTCTTACAGCCCCCCATGTGTCTTTTACTAACCCACCCCTTTATGTGTCTCTTACTCCTCCCTCAACCCCCGTGTGTGTCTTTCTTTCCCACTGCCCTTTTCTGTGACTCTCTCCCTTCAGCCTGTGCTGTGTGTGTGTCCACCAGGGCCCTTTGTGTGTCTTTTTACTTTCAAGCCATATAGACATAGATGTATAGCAACACACACAGCCATACAGGTGCACAGTCACAGAGATATGCAGCCACATAATCAAACACAGTCATACAGGCACAGACATACAATCTACACATACAGGTACACTGTCATAACAGACAAAGTCATACAGGCACACCCAGAGACATGCAGACACCATCATACAGGTATATACAGACACAAACATATAGTCATAATGAGACATAGACACAGTCATGCAGAGACACAAAGATGTAGGCACCCAGTGACATACAGAACAAGGCATGCAGAAACATACGGACAAAGTCATACAGAGACATACATACACAGACATATAGTCACGTAGAGATATACAGAACAAGGCATACAGAGACATATGGACAAAGTCATAGAGAGATACACAGACTAGTGATGTCGCAAACATAAAATTTTCGGTTCGCGAATGGCGAACGCGAATTTCCGCAAATGTTCACGAACGGGCGAACCTGGCGAACCGCCATAGACTTCAATAGGCAGGCGAATTTTAAAACCCACAGGGACTCTTTCTGGCCACAATAGTGATGGAAAAGTTGTTTCAAGGGGACTAACACCTGGACTGTGGCATGCCGGAGGGGGATCCATGGCAAAACTCCCATGGAAAATTACATAGTTGATGCAGAGTCTGGTTTTAATCCATAAAGGGCATAAATCACCTAACATTCCTAAATTGTTTGGAATAACATGCTTTAAAACATCAGGTATGATGTTGTATCGATCAGGTAGTGTAAGGGTTACGCCCGCTTCACAGTGACAGACCAAACTCCCCGTTTAACGCACCGCAAATAACCGCAAACAGTCCATTTGCACAACCGCAAACTCCCCATTTGCACAAGGTTGGATACCAAGCTAGCCATCTCCCGTCCATTGTCCTCACTGATGTAATTAAAGGGCTCTTCCTCCACCCAGCCACGTACAACACCAAGGGTCCCCGAAAGGTGACAACAAGCCCCCTGTATTTTTTTTTTAAATGTACACTACTTTTACACCAGATATGAGTTGTACTGGTGTGACACTGTGCCCTGGCAGGCCCTGAAACGCACATGTGTGAAGGAAACTGACTGCTATTATTTCACAGTCAAATTTCTAGGTTTTTTTTTTTTTTTATGTACACTACTGTTACACCAGTGATTGGCCCACGTCATGCCTACGCCCCCAAAACGTTCGTGTGTGGGGGTGCTGGAATGACGTGGGCCAATGGGAACCTTATAGCGGAGCGGCAGGGGTTAATCCAAGGGCTCTCCGCTGGTACTCAGGATTCATCATACAGAAGGCAGGACACACAGCATAATTCCCATTCCCAAGGACCACACGACACATAGCCTGGGAGTCAACTGACAATTTTTATTCACGGCTCCAGGAGTTAACTGTCAACTTTTAAATGTTCTGCAATGCAGTAATAGCAAGACATACACAAGGGAAAACCATCACAGTACATATTGGAGACACAAAATATAAAACCAAACCTCTGAATACTCAGGGGACATGGCACTTAGTGGCGATGTCCCGCCACATATCTACCCCTTGTTCACTCCCGGCAGCCCCAGCCTGACTCACACAGGTCAGCTGGCTGCTGCCCGGAGTGGACACAGTCTTTTAGTGCCATGTCCCTCCCCATGTCTTCCTCCATTATTTCTATTATATTACATATACTGCCCCCTTCCCCACGTCTTCCTCCTTTAATTCTATTATATTACATTTACTGCCCCCTCTCCATGTCTTCCTCCCTTAATTATATTTTATTACATTTACTGCCCTTCTCCAATACTCCTTGTATTACACACAGTATCTCTGTATTACACACTGTATCTCTGTATTACACACAGTATCCCTGTATTACACACTGTATCCCTGTATTACACTCAGTATCTCTGTATTACACACATTATCCCTGTATTACACACAGTATCTCTGTATTACACAATGTATCCCTGTATTACACTCAGTATCTCTATATTACACACAGTGTCCCTGTATTACACTCAGTATCTCTATATTACACACATTACCCCTTTATTACACTCAGTATCTCTATATTACACTCAGTATCCCTATATTACACACAGTATCCCTGTATTACACTCAGTATCTCTGTATTACACACTGTATCCCTGTATTACACTCAGTATCTCTGTATTACACACAGTATCTCTATATTACACACTGTATCCCTGTATTACACTCAGTATCTCTGTATTACACACTGTATCCCTGTATTACACATTGTATCCCTGTATTACACTCAGTATCTCTGTATTACACACAGTATCTCTATATTACACACAGTATCCCTGTATTACACACATTATCCCTGTATTACACACAGTATCTCTATATTACACACAGTATCCCTGTATTACACTCAGTATCCCTGTATTACACTCAGCATCTCTGTATTACACTCAGTATCTCTATATTACACACAGTATCCCTGTATTACACTCAGTATCTCTGTATTACACACAGTATCTCTATATTACACTCAGTATCCCTGTATTACACACAGTATCACCGTATTACACTCAGTATCTCTGTATTACACACTGTATCCCTGTATTACACACTGTATCCCTGTATTACACTCAGTATCTCTGTATTACACACAGTATCTCTATATTACACACAGTATCTCTGTATTACACTCAGTATCTCTATATTACACACAGTATTACTGGCTATGGAGGGATAATGTATAATAAACACAGGTTACTGGCTATGGGGGATAATGTATAATAAACACAGGTTACTGGCTATGGAGGATAATGTATAATAAACACACAAAAAAAATGCAGCTTCATAATTAATCTAAATTGTATGCTGTCTAGGAGGTGAGAGGGTCTGGGAGGGAGGGTCTGCTGCTGATTGGCTGGATTGTGTCTGCTGGCTGTGAGGTACAGGGTCAAAGTTTACTCAATGATGACGAATAGGGGGCGGACTGAACATCGCATATGTTCGCCATCCGTGGCGAACGCGAACAATCTATGTTCGCCAGGAACTATTCGCCAGCGAACCGTTTGGGACATCACTAACACAGACACATGCAAACAAAGACAAACATATACAGTCACACACAGACATATATTCATACAGACACAGGCATACAGAGGAGGGGTAAATAAAGAACCTAATCTTGGGAGGGGCAGTTGTAATGGGTTGTGTGGGGCACAGAGGCAATAGAGGGGAGCACAGGGGAAGTAGAGAGATAAAGGGGCAGTAGAGAGATAAAGTGTTATAATTGCCTCAGCGACCCTAAGAGTCCAATTATTGGAGGGAAATAATGAATTGGAACAACTGTCCAAAAGAGACCTATTTTCAATGCTTCATGTGGTTTTGTTCAGTTCCATTGCCTAGACTTGGATGCATGAGACGTGAAGAGATCCAGTTATTAGCCAGTTTTTATAATAAATCTCCCACATGCCATAGCTATTTGGTATGTTTAGTTAAACATTAGCAAACAGTATACATTTTGAATATTTATCCTGTAATATGTAAAGCACAGCAGCATACCAAGTAATGCAAAAACTCAAGCTTTTTTGACAAATAGATAAAAAAAAGAGAATAATACACCAATTTACCAGTGTCATATAGTTGATTAACATAGCTACACATCTAGCTACTGATCTACAATGTGTACATCAAATGCATAAAAAAGTTTTAAAAATAGTCATACGGGGTGGCGTTGCCAGCTGACCAACTGAGCAGACGTGCAAGTGTGAAGCTTCCACTCCATACACTAAAATTACTCCTTTTAAGCCATTAATTTGCCCAAAAAACTACATCCCAGACCTTGCTACACCCCACAGAGACATTAAGCAAAAACCGCCACCTCAGGCTGGATTTAAAATGGCACCCGAGAGGCCTATTGACATGAGCGACTCTGATTGCTCCCAAGACGAAGAAACACACCAAAGACTGCAGGAACCCGATGGAGTATACCAGCTGTGCATATGCATCACCCTCTACTAAAGGGGACATTATAAAGCTTCCCCAGGACCTGAGAGAGGTCTGGAAAGCAGACTTGGCAGGAGTACAGGCAGAGGTCGGCGGGCTGCGGCAAAGTCTGGGAGACGTTGAGACCCGAGAAGGAGATTGAGAGCTGCGGCTTACCCAAACCCATTCCCAGATGGAGTCCCTCGCCAAGCAGGTACACAACCTTACCAACACAGTTGCATCCATGGAAGCGGGACACAGCAGGAAAAACATATGGACCCGCAGAGCACCCGAGACAGTAGGCCCAGAGGCACTAATGGACTTCGTCCACAAAGTGACACAGGCACTAGAGGTGAAAAGGGAGGGATACTCACTGCTAATTGTGTCAGCCTTTAGGATACGGAAGGCACTGACTGCCCCTGCAGACGCACCCAGGGACATTATAGCGGTCACCCAGGACATTGCTGCCAAATCATATAAAATGGCACACTCCAGGAAGCACCTCACTGTCGCTGTGGACAACTACAGGATTTCAGTCTTTACAGACTTACCTTTTTCCATCTTGATGAAGAGACTTTAAGCCAAACCAAAGCCCTGAGGGAGTAGGTTATCAGGTACTGATGGTGTGTCTCTGGTACCCTAGTGGTGACACGAGGCGAGATGATTCACATCCTCAGCCACGAAGGATCAAGCGAAATTCCTGATGAGTCTCTAGTTGCCACCTGTCCCTCCTGTGACGAAACGGAGAACCGCTGTCCCCGGGGTGGTTCAGGAACTAAGTCCTCAGACGACAGAGGAAGGTTGCTCTCCACGGTTGCAGGGCCCCCATAGAGCACCTCTCAATACGTGTTACTCAGTCTGCAGACTATGATGCCAGCCCTGCTATATAGATGAGCTAAAAGGATCCTGACAACAAGAAACTTTATGCATGTTATTTTCTATCTAAATTAATGTGTCACTGAAGAGTCTTCCTCATCTGTCATCTGTCTGAGTATTTTACATTTCCTTTCTTATATTTGTTTTACTATACTGTATAAAGCACAAGAAAACGTTGTGGCTTCGTCCACAATTAAATAAAGAATAAAAAAAAAAAAAAAAAAATAGCCATACAAATTACAAAGCAATCAGCCTAAATAGAAAATAATCGTATGTACCTGGTCATAAAGAGTAAACTGGTGGAAATCACCTTAATGTTTTTAGCAGGGAGGCCTGTAAAGTGTGAGTTTTTGCATTACTGTGATTTAAAAATTGCTGGTTTACTCTTTAGTTAGTTAACTAACCTACGCAAGGCTGCACCAGTTTCTATATATGTATCTGGAGGCCTTGTCTGAACTACTTGTGGTTTACTATATACTAGGACAGGGGTAGGCACACTTTGGCACTCAAGATCTTGTTGACTACATCTACCATAATGCTCTTATAGTCTGAAATGCATCAGGGAGATGTAGTCCAAAGCATGTAGAGTGCTGAAAGTAAACTATAATGTTAATCCTATATTAAACCCTCTCAACATATTACAATCCATTTGGAGTAGTCAACTAAAGAACCCATTTTAGCTTGACCACCCATCCCTTGCATTCTCTGTATGGTAATCTTCATTACTTACATCTAAGACTGCACAAAAAAACACCATGTACGCCCTCATAGGAACAATTTCCCAGTTCTGTTTACTGCCTACAATCCATTCTTTAATAAGAGATTTCTAGAATTAGAATTATTAGAATTATGCTCATATTAACCTTAAAGTTACAAGTCCTGGGGGAGGGGAGGGGGTGGACAGACCTGCGTAAAAGTTCTTACATGGATTCAAAAATAAATTTTTTGCAATATCTAATTTTTGTGCATATTGTCATGCAAATAAGGTGAAAAGGGTAATAAGGTAGAGGGAGGCTAGGGAGAGTGTATATAGAAGTAAATAAAGGGGGAGGGTAGATTAGAATGCTAAGATTTGACAAGTTACGACTACGTTTGTATGATGGGGGTCTCATGAAGTACAAGGATATAGCTTGGAGAGCAGGTGAGGAAAAAGAAATCCAGGAAAGAAAGGATAAACAATAAAATATGGGAAACAGACTTCCTACAGCAGTGATTTTGTATAGCTGTAGCTGTAACTTACTGCTGCAAAAACATCAGGAGTTGTTTTTTTATGGCAACTGGGAGATACCTTTTGAAAACCACTTACAACATCCCCATCCCTCTATTATCACTACTCACTCTGTCTTTAAAATTCACACAATGTTCTACCTGCCCACACAATTATCATGCTACCGCCACAGTATTCACACATTGAATGTAGCATTCACACAGACTATACACAGCAATTCAGGCACATTCAATATTCACATATTGCACACAGCATTCTCCCACAGTCGGATCCTTTCACACACATATAGTTAGACATTACTGGCATTGATTCAAACAATATTACTATGATCTAACTTATAAACCCAGCGTGGTGAAATGACCTTTGTAAAGGAATTATGCCAATATTTGATATTTATAAATAATGCTATTTATATTTGCTATTAATTTTTTTTAAATAAAATAATTATGCCTGATTACAATCTGATTCTGGATACATTATTATGTGAGAAGTGTTGCCTGGCTTATAGACACCAAGGCAAGCATGTTGTGAGCCCAATTAAAAGGTTCTCAGCTATGCAAATGAATGTCTTGCTAAACATAGGGGTCTGAGGTTCTGCAGACTGAACTCTTAATGTGTATTTTTCTTGAGGTGTTTTAAAGATTCTACAGAAGAGAAGTCCAAAAAGTACATGTTCCATTTTCTGAATTAATTGATGTGGATAATTAAAAGGTATTGTAATTGTGCAAGTGTGTAGCAATGGACATTTTAATCTTTGAAACACAATAATAGTTATAGTTATTGCACTTTAGTGAATTTTGTAGGAATTTGCACTTTTTGTACTTTATATATTGAAACTACTTTAAAAAGGGTTAATTAGAATACAGCACTCGACTTTAATTTTTAATATTGATGTAATTGTGATGAAAAGGAGAATAAATATTTCTACTTAATATAAGATTGTGATGCACTTAAATGTATAATATAAACTGGAGGTCAGAGCAGAAAGTGAACAAATTAAGAATTTCAACTGTGAAATAATGCATAAAAGTGAAATAAGGATAGATCATGTTTTATTGGATATGGGAAATGAAAGATGATGCTACTTATGGGCAACTCACACTAACCCAAGTGGATGGATAGATAGATGGATGGATGGATGGATAGATCCTGATTATCCATACAGCAATTAGTTACTTGTAATGGAGCTCCCATTACCCAGGCTGGGTACCTCCGCCAAGGACCACTTCCTAGCTGAAACAGGGGACAAACCGTAGCACTCCTGCCCCCAGTTGCGGTGACTTGATTGGGGTCCTGGAACTACTCCGTCCTGGAGCCGAATGGGGAACTTGTTCTATCCACTCTAAGACACTCAGTTCTGGGAGCTCTAGTCCTTACAAGGACTTTCCCAGTTGAATCATCCACACTGGAACAAGCTGGAACAGTGATTAGGCCTTTCCCCTCCCAGTAACCAGACGACACATAGTTCTGGGAGTACAAGCTGGAATACGTTTAATGGCAGCCACAACTGGCCTTATATGCAGGTCTCCATGCAAGGGGCACTCCCCACTGGACCTGAGAGTAGACTACAGAAAAAACATACACAAGACTACATTGGCTCTTAGGTCCAGGACACTCCCATACAAAACAATCAATTATCTCCAAGCACAAAAAACACACATTTTCTAAACGCCCCAAAAGTACCCCAAAAACACATAAGATCTCTACAAATTTTACATTCCTTGATAGCCGTGATTTGAGTGACAAACATAACCAAAAATCACCCAGATCAGTTCAGGGGTTCAGGAATTTCCTGGAAGTCATAATTTGACCGACCCATGGTCCCATGCCCAAAACAGTTCTACGGAATCAGGGCTTGTGGTTGGTCTAGTTCGGTAGTTTAACCCCTTAAGGACCAAACTTCTGGAATAAAAGGGACTCATGACATGTCACACATGTCATGTGTCCTTAAGGGGTTAAAAATGAACAAACTACCGAGCATAGTCAATAATCTTACCCTGGAGCTTGTTCGCCTTATTTGTGTGAACGTTTCCACTGAACAGTGTCTTTTTAAGGCTTGTAGAACCAAACGCGGGTGATCATGGAAGTCCAGCGGTGTTCAGGAGTTTCAGTTTCTGAAAATAGTTCCATGAACTCAACGACCCAACACTGCTGCCTGTGTTCATGCGAACAAGATGGCCGCCACCTCGTGGTCGTCCATAGGAATTGCGGTCACCCAGATGAACACTTAGAACACTGAGGTGGAAATTGCTACTTTGTAGCAATTTCCACCTCAGTGTTCTAAGTGTTCATCTGGGTGACCGCAATAAGCTCCATGGTGGTCTCCGGTTCATGCGACTGTTCGGTTCCCGAACCATATCGTCCAAATACACGAACGGAGACTTTTACATCACATTTTACAGGGTTCATAGTCTGTGGGCAGGAGGCTGGCAAGCAGGCTCCTCTAGGAACTCGTGGCAAACTCACTTGAAAAGGGGAGTTTGTCACATTACTGTTTTACTCATTAGTGTGGACACTTCCTTGCATGTGGAGAAGTCAAGTTGACATATGTTCTTAAATGATGTTACATTTTGTTTTTTTTCTACTGAAGAAGCCTTAATTTGGATGAATTGCAACACAGCTGAAAACGAATGCAGAAGTCTACTAATCATTTTCAGCTTTGACTAAGAGCTGCAAAATAATTTGATTTCATATAAAAGTATTTTGTTTCTTGAGTTCTATGTGCCTTCTGTATTAAACAAATTACATTACCAAGGAGCTTCTTGATGAGTGAGTTTCCTGGAAAAGTTAAGGACATATTGTAATCTTAGCCATGTTAATCTGCTTTTTGTATGTAAAGTAAGGTTGCCTGGATGAGCCAATATTGGTATTATTCACATTTGTTCTTAAAGGACCACTCCACACTTCCACCCCCCACCCCTCCCACAGTTTAGTAGATAGATGCATATCTTCATGTATGTATTCATTGGGAGTATTGTCTAAAAGAGCTTACAAAAGCTGCAGTTCTTATGACTGCAGCCTTTGTAAGTCCTCCCCTTTTTTCCCAGAAGAGACTTTCAGTCACTTCACAAGGAAATAACCAATCTCATTGAAAAGCCTCTGATTTGGTCTCCACATACATGCACACTTTTGCGTGCACGTGTGCGGACATGTGCACTCACGCGCGCCACTGCCTGCACATGCACCAGTTGCGTGTGCTCTTCTGAAGCTGAGGAGCTAGTCTGAGTCTGTGAGGGAGGGATGGATGGGGAGGCAGGCATGCTGAAATAGAGCTAATGGAAGTAGAAAGAAATCCTTCCTGGCTGTTTGTTTGACAGCCAGGGGAGAGTTATCTAGTGAATTTATAAAAGTGCTGATTTTTCATAGATATCAGCACCTTTATAAACTGGGGTTTAATAGGAGTACTCCTCACCCATAAAGCACTTTAGAAAGCTTTAGTTCTTTTGGGGTGTAGAGTGGACCTTTAAGTTAGTGATAAAGATTAGAATGGTTTTATTATTATTCATAATAGGAATATACTTACATTTGCTGAAGAAATAGAGGATTGTCTACGGGTTCCTGGGGGGACACCTGCTCTTCTTAGCCCAAGTCTGGGGTTGAAGAGTGGTACCCAACTGGACCTGGAGTCTACCTATAGATTGTTTAAAACCTCTATGCAGATTTGCTTCAATATGTTTCAATATGCTTCTTTAACATTTTAAAGTGGAAAAGTCCTTCCACTGGGCATTTGAGCTACAGGGACCACATTATTTGGCAAATACATTTCTGTGAAAAGAAAATGTATGCACAGCAAATACAGCACGCTGAGATAAAACTCAAAACTTCTAATATATTTTAAGAAAATATGGTCTTAACCAGGGTAGGCAGAAGACAAGTAGAAGCAATAGTGATCATTTGATAAGATAAGATAAGTTTAAAAAAAATCTAATAATCCAATAGAAATAAACAGATATTTCTAAATGTAAAGTTTTTTTTGTATAAAACTGTCTTAAATGGTATTGAAAGATACCGTATATACTCGAGTATAAGCCGAGTTTTTCAGCACATTTTTTGTGCTGAAAAACCCCAACTCGGCTTATACTCGAGTCAATAGTCTGTATTATGGCAATTTGCATTGCCATAATACAGACAGGGGCTGTGGGGGCTGTCAGAGCTGTAACTTACCTCTCCTGCAGCTCCTGTCAGCTCCCTCCTCCTCCGCGCCGTCCGTTCAGCACCTCGGTCAGCTCCCAGTGTAAATCTCGCGAGAGCCGTGGCTCTCGCGAGACTTACAGTGGGAGCTGACAGAAGAGCTGACCGGACGGCGCAGAGGAGGAGGGAGCTGACAAGAGCTGCAGGAGAGGTAAGTTACAGCACTGACAGCTCCCCTCCCCCCCCCACTGAACTGCCAATGCCACTGGACCACCAGGGAAGGAGAGCCCGCCTCCCTGCCATATATCAAGCAGGGAGGGGGGACGAAAAAAAAAATAATAATAAAATAATAATAATTAAATTAAATTAAAAAGAATAATAAGAAATAATATTATAAAAAAATTAAAATAATTAAATATAATAATAAAATTGCCCACCCCCCACCAAGGCTCTGCAACACACACACACACACACACACACACTGCACTCATACACACACACTGCACTCATACACACACACTGCATTCATACAAACACACTGCACTCATACACACACACTGCACTCATACACACACACTGCACTCATAAACACACACTATTCATACACACACTGCACTCATACACACACACTGCATTCATACACACACACTGCACTCATACACACACACTGCACTCATACACACTATTCATACACACACTGCACTCATACACACACACTGCATTCATACAAACACACTGCACTCATACACACACACTGCACTCATACACACACACTGCACTCATACACACACACTATTCATACACACACTGCACTCATACACACACACTGCATTCATACAAACACACTGCACTCATACACACACACTGCACTCATACACACACACTGCACTCATACACACACACACTGCACTCATACACACACACTATTCATACACACACTGCATTCATACACACACGCTGCACTCATACGCACACGCTGCATTCATACACACACACTGCATTCATACACACACACTGCATTCATTATACACACACTGCATTCATTATACACACACTGTAAATAAATATTCAATTAATATATTTTTTTTAGGATCTAATTTTATTTAGAAATTTACCAGTAGCTGCTACATTTCCCACCCTAGTCTTATACTCGAGTCAATAAGTTTTCCCAGTTTTTTGGGGTAAAATTAGGGGCCTCGGCTTATATTCGGGTCGGCTTATACTCGAGTATATACGGGTAGTTTTTCTCCAGATTTTTTTTTTAGCAAAATGTTGTCAAACACCTTAGTAAATATATAATTTGTTAGCATGTATTCTTTCCTTAAGCAGTAAGGAGGCCCTTAGTTTTTCTGCCTCCATGTTTTCATAATTGGAAGGAACATCACCATGACAAGCATCACACCTGATTTATACATACCAGAATTGCTAACTAAAAGTTACCTATGTACTATATCGCCAAAGGAAATCATAGATGTTATTAGTATGATTCCTATAGGCAAGGCCCTGGGTCCTGATGGATTTACCATGTCTTAATATAGATCTTTTTCTGACATTTTAATCCTGTATTTAACTCAATTATTTAATCACTATTGGAAGATGGGTGAAATGCCGGGATTTGAAAGAGAATTTGAATGCTCAAATAATTACATTACCCAAGACTGGCAGAGAACCCATTGCATGCTCAAATTTCTTCCCATATCATTGATAAACAATGACACGAAAATATTCTTAAAAATTTTAGCAAATAGATTATCTCAAATTTTGCCATCGTTGGTTAGCAATGATCAAGTGGGATTTATTATGAACCAGTCAGGCACCGGACAGCACACGCCTTCTCTGCTACTTTCTTTAGATGTGGAGAAGGCATTCGATAGAATTCGATAGAATTCATTGGGATTATCTTAGGGAGGTACTGTCGCGTTTCAATTTGCCTGATCCTTTCATCAGGGCTGTGTTTGCATTACATTGCAGGTCTAGGGCTAGAGTTGGGCAGCTTGATTCATGTCTGAAGCATTTGAATTGTCTAATGGCACGAGACAGGGATGTCCATTATCGACACTTTTATTTGTGTTGGTAATGGAACCTCTGGCAGAAATGATACGCCAATCAGTTAAATACCTAGTAGGATTAAATTATTAAAAACCCAGAGTTGGGGGGGGTATGGGTTTGCCAGATTTTATTCATTACTACTATCCTACTAATGCCATGGCACTTTAATTTAGATAATGCCAGGCCCCAATGGCTTGAGATGGAGGCAAATAAGATTTTACGTTGTTCTATTAATTTATTATGGTTGCCTTCATCTCAATTCCCTAAGGTGGTGGACATGTTTTCCCTCTAAATGAACTACTAAATTAACCATTAAAATGTGGAATGTGGTATCACTCCATGTGCAAACCATTTGGAATCCCATTATAAATTAATTTATATATAACTTTTTAACATGCACCTTAGTGGAAATAATAAATGCTGGAAAGACTGTGGTCAAATTGGTACATTAGTCCATGTCTTCTATTCGTGTCCCAAAATTAAAACTTATTAGCTGAAAATTCTCAAACTAGTTAATCACATAATACATTTCTATGTAATATTATCCCTGTGTCTTTGTCTTTTTAAGAAAATTCCATCTAACCTGCCTAGATACAAAAAAAATGATACTAGGCCATCTTCTCATATCAGCTAATTCTATCATCTCTCGTCAATGGAAGTCACCCACTGTACCAAGTGTGGGAGAGGTCTTATCTCTCGTTTTTTTAAAATAAAAGGTGTGAATTGGCTTTTTGTGATCCATCTACTTTCACAACTATATTGCAGCATGAATGATTAATGTGGGAAGATGATGTAAAAGATAAATTCGGACTTTAACCAGGTTCCCACCTGACTGAATACATATTCTGCTTCCTGATTTATTTATTTTTTAGTACCAAGTTGTTATTAATTTCTTGAAACTTTATTTTATTTCTGTACATAGTTTACTTGTTTCATATACAAATATTTATAATATGTATTTGTATTTTATTTGATTGCTTGTTTAGTTTCGACATTGGTTTATAAGTCATTAATATAAAACATAAATAAAAAATATTTGACGTAATAATTTCTGCACACTAAGTGCAAATAAAGAAAGCTAACTCAAAATAAATTCACTAATTAGTACTGATTGTTATAAATGCACAATATGTCTAGGATTTCAATTGTTTGATTTTATAAAACGAATATTGCAAGGACTGAATTACGGTTTTAAAGCTAAAATTTTGCAAAAGTTTGACAAGCTGAGAGTACACTTTTACAGTAGTCACAGAATCGAAATCTGCTACACAAAATTATATATTTCTAGAAAGTACACACAAAGCTATATAATCAAGAGCATTTTTACACTTTTCATTTCACCATTTTGTCAAGAACCAAGGTACACGAGTGCTCAAGTCTGCCTACAGACACACAGACCTCAGATCAGCATCTTCAGAAAGTATTCATAGACTTCAAACAAGACACTCTGATAGGTTTATTCATGAAAAGACTGTTAGTCTCTCTCCGGGAAAAAAGGGAAAGGCTTGCAAAGTCCAGTGCATAAATACTGCAGCTGTTACATGCTATATTATGATAAGCCCCCAATGAAAATACATGCATGGAAAATGTATGCATGTATTAATTGGGAGTATATCTACTAAAAAGTGATTTTTGTTTTTAAAAAAACAACAACCAGAAATCAGCCTGGAGTGGTCATTTAAGTCACATCTTTGGTATTTGTGAGTTATGTAATTTGTGTAGGATGTGCTGTCAAAAAACAGACTTCTATTTATCTGACCCATATAATCTCAGTATATGTGCTGGTGTGGAGACACAGCCATACCATACTGTACACAACTAATGTAGTCTTTGCATGATGTACTGTTAAAACACAACTTCAGTATATGTGGCTGACATTATATTTGAATTTAAGTTGCTGCTAACTCATATTCTCAATATATGGGAATTATATATCTGTGTATGAGGTGGTGTTAAAACATATACTCAGTATATGCAATTAGTATATTTATTTAGTATATGCAGCTGATATAATTTCTGTGTGAGCTAAAATATACCCCAGTTAAACTAAAACAAAGGCCCTGTTGCACTGGGTAAGTACCTGTTACAAACAGTGGATTTGTTACTTCAGTTTTCTAAATGGACAGTATGAGAGAAACATGCTGTATTTTGCCTTTGCATTAGAGTTCTATACACACTTGTGTTTCAATATAAGTAATTAGCCACTTTAGATGGACTGCAGGTGTTACTATATCAGTCAGGGTACCCCTCCCACTGGAGAGAAGGAGTCTTGATTTCCAAAATGGAGGCTGGAAATGAGCAGTTAATGGAGATTTTTTTTTAATACATGTTCATATACAAAAGACATCAAGACAATGAACGTTTGTAAGTTTGATAGCAATGTTTAACCTTGGCATTGCAGGTGCACAGCTTGGACTATTTATTGCCTCCCGTGATCAGTTAACTCCCTGAAGCAATTACCTGACTGTTTTCATTCGGAACCTTTACTTTGCCATGGGAAATTTAACTTTTCATGGAAAATTTAAAGGGACACTATAGACACCAAAACAACTTTAGCTTAAAGGGACACTATAGTCACCTGAACAACTTTAGCTTAATTAAGCAGTTTTGGTGTATAGAACATGCCCCTGCAGCCTCACTGCTCAATCCTCTGCCATTTAGGAGTTAAATCCCTTTGTTTATGAACCCTAGTCACATCTCCCTGCATGTGACTTGCACAGCCTTCCATAAACACTTCCTGTAAAGAGAGCCCTATTTAGGCTTTCTTTATTGCAAGTTCTGTTTAATTAAGATTTTCTTATCCCCTGCTATGCTAATAGCTTACTAGACCCTGCAAGAGCCTCCTGTATGTGATTAAAGTTCAATTTAGAGATTGAGATACAATTATTTAAGGTAAATTAAATCTGTTTGAAAGTGAAACCAGTTTTTTTTTTCCATGCAGGCTCTGTCAATCATAGCCAGGGGAGGTGTGGCTAGGGCTGCATAAACAGAAACAAAGTGATTTAACTCCTAAATGACAGTGAATTGAGCAGTGAAATTGCAGGGGAATGATCTATACACTAAAACTGCTTATTTAGCTAAAGTAATTTAGGTGACTATAGTGTTCCTTTAATGAATCAGTTTTAGTGTATAGATCATGCCTCTGAAATTTCACTGCTCAATTCTCTGTCATTTGGGAGTTAAATCACTTTTGTTTCTGTTTATGAAGCCCTAGTAATTCCTCCCCTGGCTGTTACTGACACAGCCTGTATGAAAACAAAATGGTTTCATTTTCAATCAGATGTAACTTTTATATTCTGCTCTGTAAAATGAACTTAAATTACATATAAGAGGTTCCAATAGGGTCTAGAAAGTTATTAACAGAGCAGGAGATAAGACATTTTAAATTAAAAAGCATTTGAAATAAAGGAAATGTAATCATTAGATGACTCTTTACAGGAAGTATTTAGGAAGTCTGTGCAGGGAGGTGTGACTTGGGCTGCTTAAACAAAGTGATTTAACTCCTAAATGGCAGAGAATTCAACTGTGAGACTGCAGGGGCATGAGATATACACCAAAAACTGCGTAATTAAGCTAAAGTTGTCTTACTTACTTTAGTGTCCCTTTTTCTTTAAGTTGTGAAAACAAGCTGTTTGCTTACAACTTTAGAAATTATTTTCAATCACTGCAAGATTTACCTAAATGTAATACTTCTACTCTGCAAATACACTATTCCTGGCCAGGTTTATAATTTATATTCAGGTTTCACGCTCAGTGCACTGGAGTTGGTTACGAAATTCCTTTCGGACTGAGTACATTTTCCTGAAGCATAATCTGTATAATTGAGAGAATAGGTTATGTTATATCTATATAGCATTTCATTTTACATTGCACGTGTGTATCTGCTCCATCGACTTCCTTTCTAGAGGTAAGATTCAGTATTCTTCTAGTTGACCCCTTTATTTTTGGCAATTCCTTAAATGTATGTCAGGGATGGAATGCACTGCCAGAATTTCCAAGATTTCCCTGTTAGTTTATCAAACTATTTTCTCAAGGGGAGACATTATGATTCCATTACTGGAATAAAGTACTCTTTCATGATCATATTTCCTGTAAAATGTAGCATTAATCCTGGGTATTGCAAGTGTTTTAGTTGGCAGTGAAATGACTCTTCAGTCCCCATATCATTCTAATAGAGTAGATCTTTAATGAAATATGTCACTTAATATCAGAGCAATAAGGGAAGTCCCTGAATATAGAGGTCCACTATTTGTGGCATGTTCTGATGTTCAAATGGGAATCTTAGAGGCATCTTAATATCTGGACTTTCCAGCCAATATGTAGTTTTAGGCTGTAAAGTCATTCTGTATAAAATACATTTCTAAAACTTTCTATCTTTAGTGGCATAAAGTCACAGTTTTATTAAGACAGAAGACTAGTATTATGCTACATTTTACTTTACTACTTAAATAGAAGACATAGAAAAGTATTGCAGTAAGTTCAAACAAACACAAAAAACAAAGGGGGGAAAAAAGGTAAATTTTTCAGGATAGGTATAATCCAGTGACCTATCAGAGGTGAGCATCCTAAAAGGTAATCTTGCATAGAACAGATGAAAAGGAAACCTTGATCAAAGGAAGTCATACAATTATGCTGAAAGAAAATAAGAACAAATATAAGAAAAAAAAATAGTGTGTAAGGCGCTTCAAGTGTGATAATAAATGTGTCAAACTAGTAAAAAAGTGCTTTCCCAAACACTCAGTAACACATAAAATAGAATATAGTTTATATACTAGCCAGGAAGTAAACCCTGTGGCACAAAAGGTAAAATAATTAAAAATACAACTTATATACTTAGAGATGGAAACCGCAGGTTACCATAAAATAAAAAATACAAAGCAACATAGTGTGAACTATATATATATATATATATATATATATATATATATATATATATATGTATATGGAGTGGGGTTAGAGTATCACTCACATGGCCCGCAGACGTAATATCAAAAGCTCTAACCCAATGATGTAGCCGGTTTAAAGGAAAATCATTTTAATTATAACAAATCATTGTCTTCCCAAGAATCGAATAAAGGTAGAAACAAACTAACATTCCAAGTCTGGAGCTATCTTGGGTGAGGAGGACATTTAATGCAGATACTTTTCATGCGTTAACCAATGTCCTTGATAAAAACGTATATGGCAGAGATGGTCGATCGATATACATTAACAGTATGATATGCCTGTCCTTGATCACAGCAAAGTGACAGACAATTTGTGATTCCTTTGGCCATGCATGGGTTCCAGAGATCTCTCTATGCGCCAATCAGAACACATTTTCTTGACTAATCAATAATTGTTCTCTGTACCTGGTGCCCAGAGTATTGATAGGATGATCTAAGTAGATTGTGAAAATGAATCTTAGATTTATGGCTCCCTGGAATTAGCCAAGCTACGAGAGTCAGTTGATGAACCAAGATTACTGGATTAGATTCTGGTTTGGGGTTTTTCAGAAGATCTTCTGTAAGAGGTAAAATTAGAGGAAAATCTATGAGTAATTCCAGAAATTGTGGAAATATATAATGGAGTTATTAGAACCAAGGTTGCCACCTGACCTTCTATTTGAGATAATACTCTGGGATTCACTGCAAATGAAGGGAAAGTATAGTGTTTTCTTCTGACCAATCTTGTAAGAAGGCATCCAATTCTAGAACTTCTGGATCCAGATGCCAGCTTAAAAACTTCACCAACTGGTAATTTAAACATGACGCAAAAAGGTCTTCTTCTAACGAGCTCCGCATCTAATGAATTCTGTTTACCAGTTGATCGTGCATTTTCAATCATGGAGATCTCTGGCATTCCAATCTGCCACTGCATTGGATAAGTCTGATAAATATTCTGCTTATAATGTAATTCCCTGGTTGAGACAAAAGTGCAAAAATGTTTTGATAATTCTACTAGATCTTCGGATTTCATGCTTCCTAAATGATTTGAATACTGGGCAACAGAAATGTTGTCCATGCAAAGAAGAATGCAATAGTTGATGCTGTACTTGGCCAGACTTTTGAGAGTGAAGGATCCTATCAATAATTTAAGACTGTTTATGTGAAGATCTGATTCCGGTATTTTACACCTGTGCTCACATTTTCAAGATCAAGCTCACCAACCGACCAGAGGGAAGGCTTATCTATAATGATATCTGGAGCCTAGGGGATGGTTGACTTCCCATTCCATGCTTCCATATCAACCACCAGATAAGTTATTCATGTGCTTCTATAGCTAATGGAATTGTATGTGAATATTTCAGGCCATGTTGTAAATATAATTTTCTCTGAAGTGCTTGGTAATGTAAAGGAGTAGGGAAAATGGCTTGAAAGTTGCCAGAAGTCCCACTATATGAGACACAAGTTGAAGAGAGAGATTCCTTTTTAAAACTGTCCTTATTTCTTTCCAAAAGGATTTCAGTTTCTTCAGGGAAATACTGCAAGATTGTTGATTGCAATCTATCATAAAACCCAGACACTCCATGATTTGAGCAGGAATCAAAATTGATTACTTCCAATTGAGGCAGAAAACTTGTCTCTGTAAAAGGATGAAGGTGCAAGTTTTGTGAAGTTGAATAGTCTGAACAACCTGGAACATGATTAGAATATTGTTGAGGCAATTCATTAATCATAAACCTTTGCTTCTTAGGTTTGCAAAAGATCAAAAGGAAGACAGGTGAATTGCCATTTTTTGTTCAAGACAGTATTCATTTTGTGGACTAACAATTTTAGTCGACTAAAACTAAAGCAATTCAGATGACTAAAATGTGACTAAAACTAAAATGGCTTTTTAGTCAAAAGACTCTGAATAAAACTAAATTGAAATTTGCCACCAAAACTAACTCTGGCATGTGATGGAGCAACAGAGGGGCTTGGGAAGGGGTAAAAGACACAGACCAGGGCTTGTGAGAGGTACACCCATAGAGGCTGGTGGACACAAGAGACAGAGGGGCAGGGGAAGGTCCAAAAAAGAAAGATAGAGGCTTTAACTAAAGCCGCTAGATATTTGTAGCGTCAACTAAAATCTACTTCAGATTTAGTCGACTGATGTAATACTTCCTATGGATTTGGAGTGGAACTCAACTGCAGAATTATAATTAGGAGAACCCTTAGGTTTTAATAGAATAATTAGGAGAGAGAGAATAATTCTTAATTAAGGTTTATTTAATAGTGGATTGATGAGAACAGTCACAGTAATGTGAAGAACACAAAATGAAGATAATTTGAGTTTGATGAGAAGGGTTCCTGTAGTCTTAAGAAACATGATATGCAGAAAGTTTGAAGAGAATAGTTCCTGTAGCTTTAAGGGAACAATATGAAGATAGTTTGATGAGAAGAGTTCCTGTAGCTTTAAGGAACTAGACATGCAGATGTAGGAAAGTGATGAGTTCCTGTAGCTTTAAGGAATACAATATAGATGTAGTTTGATGAGAGAGTTCCTGTAGCTTTAAGGAACACAAGTATAAATTTAGTGACTTATTTTTTATAAGGAAAGTTCATAAGACAAATCCATATGAATACGTTCATGTAGTAAATACAATTATAACTTCCAATTAATTTCAGTAGGAAGACACATAGTGAAAACTGAAGAGCCAACGGAAAGGTAATCGTACAACAATATAACTTGCGTTTATGATGATGAGCTTTATGAAGCAGAGAGAATCCAAAGGTAATACGAGTCAAATGGAAGGTGATTGGAGATCAGCGGTTACAACAATCCAGGTTCGGTACACGTAAATTGTAGAAAGAGCTTGTTTGTAGCCGGTCTGATTGATCAGGAAGCTTCAAAATAATCAAGCCCTTTGAATCTGGCGTGGTTCCTCTAAGTAGCGTGAGGAAGCCGCCTCAGAGGAGGCATGTCAATAGTCCGTGAATCCAGAAGTGTCGAATCGTGGCGATGCCGCTAGTTAAGTTCTGACAACTGAAATCTACTGGGGAGTTAGTTGACTAAAACTAAAACAATTCAGATGACTAAAATACTAAAAAAAAAAAAAAAATAGCTTTTTAATCAAAAAAAACTAAAACAAAATTAACACTGGTTCCAGATGAATTAAAGACAAATTTGATACTCTGGTTGTATAGAGACCACCAAGTATCTTTTAAGCCTTGTTTGACTAACTAATCTCCTGGTTTCTGACGACCCATTGATTGAGATACTTCACACTGATGACCAATCAAAATCCTTCATCCTGCTTGTGAACTAGAAATATGTTGCTGATGTATCTTGGAAAGTATAAATAAGCTTCCTGAATAGCACCTTTGGGAAATAGAAATTGGATCTCTTGATTGATGAGCAGGAATGGAGAACGTAAAAGGCGTTGGTATACTTACCTCGACACACCATTTTGTAAAAATCTATTTTGTGTCTGCCCAGAGGCGGCTCTCTAATTAGGCGGTTTAGGCGTCTGCCTAAGGCCTCGCGCTAGAAGGGGCCTCGCGGCCGCCAAAACCGTATAATTAGAGAGCCGCTGCAGGACTTTCTTTCCCAGTAAAAAAAATAAAAAATATTAATAAATACTTTAAAGCCGGCCGGCCGGCCGACGGCCGCATTAAGATTGCCGCGGCGCCGGCACTATTAAAAGATGAAACCCTCTAATATGGGTTTCCGTGCAGGAGTGAGTCCCCTCCCCTCCTCCTGCACACTTCCTGGTAATCGGCCAATCCGCGATGCCGATGACGTCACAACGCGACGACGTCGCGACGTAACCCCTCCCTGCATTCCCCCGCCTGCGGTACCAAGAAGAAGACAGAAGAGTAGCTGCTGCTGAAGAAAAGAGAGCAGAGGAGAAGAGAGAAAAAGGTAAGGAGAGCAAAGGAAAATTAATTAAAGGGAAAGGGAAGGAGAGCAAAATAAAATAAATTAAAGGGACAGGGAAGGAGAGCAAAATAAAATAAATTAAAGGGGAAGGGAAGGAGAGCAAAATAAAATAAATTAAAGGGACAGGGAAGGAGAGCAAAATAAAATAAATTAAAGGGACAGGGAAGGAGAGCAAAATAAAATAAATTAAAGGGACATGGAAGGAGAGCAAAATAAAATAAATTAAAGGGGAAGGGAAGGAGAGCAAAATAAAATAAATTAAAGGGGAAGGGAAGGAGAGCAAAATAAAATAAATTAAAGGGGAAGGGAAGGAGAGCAAAATAAAATAAATTAAAGAGAAGGGAAGGAGAGCAAAATAAAATAAATTAAAGGGAAAGGGAAGGAGAGCAAAATAAAATAAATTAAAGAGAAGGGAAGGAGAGCAAAATAAATTAAAGAGAAGGGAAGGAGAGCAAAATAAATTAAAGGGAAAGGGAAGGAGAGCAAAGGAAAATAAATTAAAGGGAAAGGGAAGGAGAGCAAAGGAAAATAAATTAAAGGCAAAGAGAGCACATGGAAAATAAATTGAAGGGGAAGGGAAAGAGAGCAAAGGAAAATAAAGAAAAGGGAAGGAGAGCAGAGCAGAAGAGAGAAAAAAAGCAGGAGAGCTGTACCTCCCCCCCCCCCATCTTTCCACAGAATAATGGTGGTATATCATGACAATATTACTTAACAATTTTAAATATTATTAATAATATAATAATTAATTATAATATATTATCATAATTATATTAATTATTATCATTAAAGGAAAACTCCAGTGCCAGGAAAACAATCAGTTTTCCTGGCACTGGAGGTACCCTCTCCCTCCCACCCCCCAAAACCCGGTTACTGAAGGGGTGTCTCCTCCTCCGCGCCGCTCCTCCTACTGTCTCCGTCGGCCGGTGGGCGAGACTGATCCCGCCCACCGGCCGAGGTGACCTAATGCGCATGCGCGGCAATGCCATGCATGCGCATTAGCGCACCCCATAGGAAAGCATTGAAAAATATTTTCAATGCTTTCCTATGAGGAAATGAGTGACGCTGGAGGTCCTCACACAACATGAGGACGTCCAGCGACGCTCTAGCACAGATAATCTGTGCTATGAAGGAGGAAGTGACCTCTAGTGGCTGTCTTGGAGACAGCCACTAGAGGTGGAGTTAACCCTGCAAGGTAATTATTGCAGTTTATAAAAAAACTGCAATAATTACACTTGCAGGGTTAAGAGTAGTGGGAGTTGGCACCCAGACCACTCCAATGAGCAGAAGTGGTTTGGGTGCCTGGAGTGTCCCTTTTAATAATATATTAATTGTTAATATTAACAATAATATTATGATAATATGTAATATGTTATAATTACAGTATAGTATTATAGTATAGTATTGACTACTTGGCTGACATCAAAATTGAAGATCTCAGCCAATCCCATGCTTTCCTATGGGAAAGCATTGTGATTGACTGAGATCATCAGTTTAGATTATGTTAGCCAATTGGGCGGATCCGGCACTGACGGACTTGTGCAGCTATAGAAATTAGGTAAGTTTTTACTTCATTGGGGGGGTGGGGGCTAAATAGTTAAACACGATAGGGTCAGGAATACACATTTGTGCTCCTGATACTGTAGTGTTCTTTTAATACACTGTTGACAACTTTATTTCAGTTTTAGGAGACATCAACAAGAATAACTAAGTAGTCAGCCACAAACCTTTTATCTACACCCAATGTTTGTGTATAGGTATTTTGTAGAATAATTTATTAACAAAAATAAGTTTGTGAATAGTGAGATTATGAGGTTTATTAATGTTTGCCTTAAAATATGCAATTTATACAGTTAATTTTAATATCGGCTGCTTATTTTTTATTTTTAGCGCGCGTGGCGGCGGGGGGGGGGGAGGGGGGCCTCACATTTGATTTTCGCCTAAGGCCTCAAAAAGTCTAGAGCCGCCTCTGTGTCTGCCACACAGCTTTATATGAAAAAAAAACAACCCCCAAAACACAACAAAGGTATTGGACATATACAGGAATCAATAAAGGAGCAAATAAGCAAACAGTAAAATACTGACAGGACTGAGTAGAAATACATTAATATTTCAGTTTTTAAAAAAGCCCTCTGCATGGAGGCACTGAACATTCCTCATAGATGTGCATTGAATCAATGATGCTGATTGGCCAGGGTGACTTTTCACTCTGACCCCTTGGCTTAAATCATCAGAATTGACAACCTCAGATAATCCAATATTTTCCTATGGGAAAGCATTGTGATTGGCTGAGATAATAAATTTTGATGATGACAGCCAAGGAGGCAGATCAGGGGCAGAGCCAGCACCAGCAAACTGGAATAAAGGTAAGATTTTACTATTTTTAGTGGGGGAGGGGCATGGGGGGGAGGGGAGGGGGGGGGGGGGGCTAGAGAGTGTTTTTTATAGGGTCAGGAATAAATGTTTCTGTTCCTAACCCAATATTGTTCCTTTCAAGGTAATAACAAAAAAATGGAACATTGCAGAAATACCAGAAATAGGTAGAAATGAAGCAAAATACAGTAATAATAATATTGTATAATAATATTGTATATAAACTTAAACCAAAGGATGGTATTTGAATATAAAATAATAATAAAGACAATGGTTAACCCCTTAAGAATGCAGGGCGTACTATTACGTCCTTTTTAAAGCTGCTCTAAACGCCGCAGTACGTAATAGTACGCCCTCCGTTTTTTTTTTACTTACCCGGTCGCCAGCGATCCCACGCCGGCGATCGCGGTTGGGGGGACTCCCAGGGAGCCCCCTGCTGCACCTCCATCTTCTTCAGCCCCCCCAGGCCATGTGAGAGTGAGGTCCTTGCGAGGACCTCACAATCACATGGCCGGGATAGCTGGCTGCTGCAATGCCAGCAGGGGGACTAACTGTAATGACAGTTAGTCCCCCTGCTGGCTAAAAATCAAATAAAAATTACTTAAAATAAGTGTAAAAAAAAATATATATATATATATATATAAAGAGATATATATATATATATATATATATATATATATATATATGATCCAAGTATATTTATACACATGTACACACATACACATACACTGTCTAGGTGTATTTTAATATTAATATATAATTATATATATATATATTAATATCAAATTACACGTAGACTGATACTGATTAAATATATATATAATTATTGTTATATATATATTTATATAAAATATAAAAAAAATTTAAATACGTAAAAAAATAAATAATTAAAAATAAAATATTAAAAAATATATAGATGTGTTCTATTTCGTTCTAACTGTATTGTGATATTAATATATATATATTTATATCAAAATACACGTAGAACTAAATAATATATATATATATATATCTATATACATAAATATATACGTATATATCACTATATATATACCTATATATAAATAAAAATATTTAAAAAAAATTTATATATATATATATATATATACGTATATATACACATATATTAATTCTACACATATATTTATGTAATAATGTTACATAATTAGGTATCCTAATTAATTACAATTAGCGGGACCTGCCTGACAACCCATGCCGAAAGTATAGGGAAATTAATTTGCTAGCACTATATTTAACCCTATAACTTTCCAAGACACCATAAAACCTGTACATGGGGGGTACTGTTTTACTCGGGAGACGTCGCTGAACACAAATATTAGTGTTTCAAAACAGTAAAATGTATTACAACGATGATATCGCCAGTAAAAGTTACGTTTTTTGCATTTTTCACGCAGAAACAGCACTTACACGGACGATATTATTGCTGCAATACTTTTTACTGTTTTGAAACACAAATATTTGTGTTCAGCGAAGTCTCCCGAGTACAACAGTACCCCTCATGTATAGGTTTTATGGTGTTTTCGAAAATTACAGCGTCAAATATAAGGCTTGTTTCATTTTTTTCACATTAAAATTCGCCAGATTGCTTACGTTGCCTTTATGACCCTATGGTAGCCCAAGAAGGAAAATGACCCCTATTATGGCATACTATTTGCAATAGTAGACAACCCAAGGTATTGCAAATGGGGTATGTCCAGTCTTTTTTAGTAGCCACTTAGGAACAAACACTGGCCAAAATTGGCGTTTTTTGCATTTTTCACACACAAACAAATACTAACGCTAACTTTGGCCAGTGTTTGTGACCAAATGGCTACTAAAAAAGACTGGACATACCCCATTTGCAATACCTTGGGTCGTCTACTATTGCAAATGGTATGCCATTATGGGTGTAAATTTATTTCCTGGGCTACTATACAGTCTCAAAGGCAACGTAACCAATCTGGCGAATTTCAATTTCAAATGTAACACGCTATATTTGACCCTGTGACTTCCCAAAACACCATAAAACCTGTACATAGGGGGTACTGTTTTACACATGAGACTTTGCTGAATACAAATATGTGTATTTTATTGCAGTAAAAGCAAACAGTATTATGACATTGACAGTTAAAATGTCATGTAGAACTAAAAAAATAAAAAAAATCTTATTTTCTCCCATTTTTTTCCTATTAAATTATGTTTCAGAGCTAAATATTTGATTTTAAATGAAAGCCCTGCTTCCCCTGAATACAATGATATATATAATAAGGGGGGGTGCATTTAATATGAAAGAGGTGAATTACGGTTGGACAGACATATAGCGCAAATGCCAGGTTTTGTTTACATTTTGTTTCGTTCACAACTTGTACATTTGGCTGCGGTCTTAAGGGGTTAATAAAATTTGCATAAATAAAAAAGGAAAAAAAGAATAATAGTATAAAATGTTAAACTGTAGTAAAGGTACTTAATATATCTGTAGGACCGATCAGCAAAGAAAGAGGACTTGGTTACTGTGGGGTCACACTATATAGACTATGCTCACCTCTGATTAGTCACTGGATTATACCTATGCTGACAAGTTTACCAAATTCACCTTTGTTTCTTTTTCATGTTTGCTGCTAACTAAGTAGTAAGGAAATTAAGCATAATATAAGCCTCTTATCTTAAATAAAATTGTAGTTTGTTTGTGACAAGCAACTGGCTGACATTTTTCACGTGATCACTGTTCCTAGATCTGTATAAGTGATGTTTCCTGACCATCCATTGATGTTATATTTGTAAATTATATGCTTGGACTGGTGATAATACATTTGCTGATACAATGGGCTGCACAAGGATCTTTAAATCAGCATAGGTTCTGCCACAAGTCCTTCATCACTATCTGAAGATAAGGTCAGAGTAAGTATGTGTTTTGTTCTCATAATGACAATTTAATATCTTTAGCAATTATGCTGATTTGAATGTCAGTTGCTACAATGTATCCTGTGCCACTGGCTACAACCTTTTTATTGGTGTCCTGCCTATTTCATATTTCCTACTTCGATCAAAAGTACAATTTTTACTCTAATGATTTGACATTTTGTACTAGTTAAGTATTGTTATCTTTGATTTTATATCCTGGTGTTGTTAACCTACATTTCCTATTTATAATTAAAAGCTGTCACAATGTCTGTGATTCATCCTGATATTATTTCATTACTGTCGGAATTCATACTTGCTTTTACTTTTCCTGATTATCATACCATTAATATAGCAGCATTACGTCGCCGTCCCCCTCTACTATGAGAGTTAAGATGCTAGTTACAAAGGCTGCCTGATATAGTAGATATACCCAAAATAATTAGATAAAATAGAAAGGTGAACAGCGCTAAAGATCTGAAATTGTACATACGTTTAGTAGAAATACTGGCCAGCGGAGTAACTTAAAAAAAGGAGAAACAAAGATACAAATAATGGTACAGTATGTATGAACGATATAATTCCACAAGAACAAAGGTGTTATATTCACACTCACACTTTGAGGAGCTATATCAGCTCGGTGTTAAGAGCTTGGACGGAATAATCCCCGTCTATGGATTTCTTGAGGTTCCAGATCGTTGGTGAGTTTATAGGTGTAAGTATTCGTTATATGAAAAACAAGAGTAAAATACGCCACATGGTCTAGTACGTAAATATAAAATATTGTAGTAAGAGTAGATGATCCTACTTACATATACTAGAGCAACGACCTGCTCTAGTTTGGAGAATTTCAGGTGGAATAATCCCCACCTCGGGATATAGTGATCCCAGGTATAGCAGCAAAGCAGTATTAAATAGGAAGGAGGACAAAAAAATGACTGGATGGTTTAAAAATTATATACTTTAATACAATAAGTAAAAAGTGAATAATACACTATAAAACCAGTCCTGTATAAAAGTCCAAAATTCTTCCTCACTTGACGCGTTTCGCCGAAGCTTTCTCAAAAGTGAATGCATTCACTTTTGAGAAAGCTTCGGCGAAACGCGTCAAGTGAGGAAAAATTTTGGACTTTTATACAGGACTGGTTTTATAGTGTATTATTCACTTTTTACTTATTGTATTAAAGTATATATAATTTTTAAACCATCCAGTCATTTTTTTGTCCTCCTTCCTATTTAATACTGCTTTGCTGCTATACCTGGGTCCACTATATCCCGAGGTGGGGATTATTCCACCTGAAATTCTCCAAACTAGAGCAGGTCGTTGCTCTAGTATATGTAAGTAGGATCATCTACTCTTACTACAATATTTTATATTTACGTACTAGACCATGTGGCGTATTTTACTCTTGTTTTTCATATAACGAATACTTACACCTATAAACTCACCAACGATCTGGAACCTCAAGAAATCCATAGACGGCGATTATTCCGTCCAAGCTCTTAACACCGAGCTGATATATCTCCTCAAAGTGTGAGTGTGAATATAACACCTTTGTTCTTGTGGAATTATATCGTTCATACATACTGTACCATTATTTGTATCTTTGTTTCTCCTTTTTTAAGTTACTCCGCTGGCCAGTATTTCTACTAAACGTATGTACAATTTCTGATATTTAGCGCTGTTCACCTTTCTATTTTATCTGTCCATTTATCACAAGGTAGAGGGAACACCTTGTTGGTGAACTGCTGCTCACCCTTGAGAAGAGAGCGCTTATTACCCAAAATAATTAGAGATGGTGACAATTTTGTTTTCCTTCTTTTGGATAAACAGCATAAATGTATGGATTTCAGGGTTGAATTTTGTCTTGTTTCCACCTAGATTAATATTGCAACTATATAACCTTAAAGAAATACTCTAAGCGGCAAACTAACTTTTGCTTAAAGGGACATTATAGTCACCTCAACAACTTTAGCTCGATGAAGCAGTTTTGGTGTATAGAACATACCCCTGCAGCCTCCCTGATCAATCCTCTGCCATTTAGGAGTTAAATCCCTTTGTTTATGAACCCTAGTCACACCTCCCTGCATGTGACTTGCACAGCCTTCCATAAACACTTCCGGTAAATAGAGCCCTATTTAGGCTCTCTTTATTGCAAGTTCTGTTTAATTATGATTTTCTTATCCCTTGCTATGTTAATAGCTTGCTAGACACCGTAAGAGCCTCCTGTATGTGATTAAAGTTCAATTTAGAGATTGAGATACAATTATCTAAGGTAAATTACATGTGTTTGAAAGTGAAACCAGTTTTTTTTTTCATGCAGGGTCTGTCAATCATAGCCAGAGGAGGTGTGGCTAGGGCTGCATAAACAGAAACAAAGTGATTTAACTCCTAAATAGTGATGTACCGAACTGTCCGCCGACGAACAGTTCCCGGCGAAATTAGCGTGTTCGCGTTCGCCACGGCGGGCGGACACATGCGCAGTTCGATCCGCCCCCTATTCGTCATCATTGGGCAAACTTTGACCCTGTGCCTCTCTCAGTCAGCAGACACATTCCAGCCAATCAGCAGCACTCCCTCCCTTCCACACCCTCCAACCTCCCTCCCAGCATCCATTTTCGATTCATTCGGAAGATGCATGCTTAGTGAGAGGAGGGAAAGTTTAGCTGCTGCTGATTAGATAGGGAAATTGATAGCTAGGCTAGGGTATTCAGTGTCCACTACAATCCTGAAGGACTCATCTGATCTCTGCTGTAAGGACAGTGTAGCGGAGAGCCGATCTTTCACAGCTATTCTCCACTAGAGATCCCAGTGAGGCTCAGGAACAGGGTGATGATAAGTCCACAGGCAAGGTTTCTAGCAGGTAGAGTAATACAGCAATATCCCCATCGCAATCCCAATAACTGGACGACACACAGTTTCAGGAGTAGTACTGACAAGCTTTATTCCACAGTTCCTTATAAAGCCCTCTCCCATGCAAGGGAGGAGGTTCTATCACTTAAGACATTATCCAATCTGTGAACAGTAACCTCCCACACATCTCCTCCCCTCCTCTAGCATCATAATCCCCTTATCATGTACATAGTTTTACCCAAGTTTTGGATGTACCCTAAATACTTGGGGTACATCCACAAATCCAATATCTCCAGATAGCCCTAGTCTGGAGGAACAACATATTTTAAAATCAGCCCATTCGGATAAACGGTTCGGGAGTTATGGGACTTTAAAGTATTGACCGACCGCAGGGGTAAAGTATCCGAAAACAGTTCCATGCATTTTGGCCCTACGGTCGGTCACAAACAAGGGAATGAAAACAGATGAATTGCCTGTGTTATAGAGCCTGGAGAGGGTTTGAATGAATTCCCTTGTTTGTGGGGTTCTTTCTACCGAACGGCGGGTCATTCGGTAGTTTCTATACGAATTTCTGGAAGTATGGAGGTCTCAGCGGTGTTTGCCTAGTCAAGTGTCCGATTTTAGTTCCAGACACTCGACGGCAAAACACCGCTGTTCGGCAGTTTAAGATGGCCGCCGCCACGTGTTCGTATCCCGAATGGCGGCCACCCAGAGGACAAAGACCACACTACATGAATAGGTAATTACCCGTTTGCAACATTGTTGCAAACGGTAATTGAAGGCACACTTTACACAGGGTGGTCTGGCTGTTCGGTAGTTTCATTCCCTTGTTTCATTCGAATGATTCTACCGAACAACCAGAGGAATACAGTACTTTACACACATTCAACTACCAATATAACCGGATACAATGATTTCTATGCATGTTCACACACATTAAACTAGCAATATGACCAAATACAATTATTCCCATACATGTTGTAGGACAGCCCGGTACCAATCCGCTACACTGCTCCCCCTTGCCCACAAGCCGGCATACACAGTCTGATCCAACACGGATCGGCTTGGGGATGTCCGGGGCTCACGGATCATTTCTCTAAGTCAGTTTGTCTTGACAACCCGTCAGCATTTCCATTCTGTTTACCCGGCCGGTACTGGATATTAAAGTCAAAAGGCTGTAGCGCCAAACTCCAGCGCAGCAGCCTGGCGTTGTCCCCGGCTACCCGGTTCAGCCAGACTAACGGGTTGTGATCCGTGAGCAAGGAGAAGGGCTGTCCATATAAATAGGGCTGCAGTTTCTTTAGGGCCCACACCACAGCCAGGCACTCCTTTTCGATGGCGGCGTAGCTTACTTCTCGAGGTAACAGTTTGCGACTGATGTAAGCCACTGGATGTTCGCCGCCATCGGCCCCGACTTGACTCAGTACTGCCCCCAATCCAAACATAGAAGCGTCTGTGTGAACAAGAAAATGTTTAGTTGGATTGGGAGCTGCCAAGACAGGGGCATTTATCAGTGCATTTTTCAATTGTTGGAAGGCCTGCTCACACTCCGGGGTCCAGTTTACTTGGCAGGGAAGGTTCTTACGGGTCAGGTCAGTGAGGGGTTTGGCCAGGGCGCTATAATTGGGAACAAACTTCCTGTAATACCCCGCTGTCCCTAGAAACGCTAAAACCTGGGTCTTAGTCCTAGGGGTGGGCCACTGGGCTACAGCCTCTACTTTGGCGGGTTCGGGTTTCTGTTTACCGCACCCTACTCTATGTCCCAGGTACTGTACCTCAGCCATTCCGATACTACACTTGGCCGGCTTCAAGGTCAAACCTGCTTCCCTTATCCTATCTAGCACAGCTCCTATGTGAGCTAAATGTTCCTGCCACGTATTGCTAAAAATAGCAATATCGTCCAGGTAGGCACAGGTATAGTCCTGAAATCCATCCAGGAGTCGATCCACCATCCTTTGGAAGGTGGCTGGGGCGTTTTTCATCCCAAATGGCATGACCTTAAACTGGTACAAGCCAAATGGGGTGACAAAGGCCGACTTGGGGATGGCGTCTGGGGCCAGGGGGATTTGCCAATAACCTTTACACAAGTCAATAGTGGTGAGGTATTGGCCCCTGGCCATTCTGTCCAGTAACTCGTCTATCCGGGGCATCGGATAGGCGTCGGATACGGTCTTCTCGTTCAATCTCCTATAGTCCACGCAGAAGCGGGTCGTACCGTCTCGCTTTGGTACGAGGACTACAGGAGATGCCCAAGGACTGTCTGAGGGTTCAATCACCCCCAGTTGGAGCATCTCGTCAATCTCCTTACGCATGTTTGCCCGTACCGCTTCTGGGATGCGGTAGGGAGTCTGGCGCATGGGTAGTTGCCCTGGGGTCTCGACCCGGTGAGTTGCCAGAGGCGTGTATCCAGGTACATTAGAGAACGTGTCGCGTTTCTCTTCTAATAGTTGCTGTACCTCGATCCGCTCCTGTGGGCTCAGCCGATCTCCCAGCGCAACCTCCCCTAAATCCCCGGACAACTGCCCATCCCCCAGCAAATCGGGGAGGGGTAAGCTGTCAAACTCTTCCGTGTTAGGGGCACAGATGGCGGTTACCTCCTCAGTACGCTCGTGGTAGGGCTTCAGCATGTTCACATGGAGCATGCGTCGCCCCCCAGTCCCTGTGCAGGGGCCGATAATATAGGTGGTGTCACATCTTTGCTCCACCACCTTATATGGGCCCTGCCAGGCGGCCTGTAACTTATCATGTCGGACAGGTTTTAAAATTAGTACTTTCTGCCCGACCTGAAAGCTACGGTCCCTGGCTCCCCGATCATACCATGTGCGCTGGCGGGTCTGGGCCTCCTGAAGGTTTTCCCTTACCGTCTTGGTCAACGCTTCTAGGCGGTCCCGAAAGGCCAACACATATGGTATGATGGGGTGCCGTCTGTGCTCCGGTCTCCCTCCCAATGCTCTCTAATAAGATCTAATGGGCCTCGGACCCTCCTCCCAAACAGTAATTCAAACGGGGAGAACCCTGTGGATTCCTGCGGCACCTCCCGGTATGCGAATAGGAGGTGCGGCAGGAATCGTTTCCAGTCCTTGTGGGTCTCTGCGAAGGTTCGGAGCATCTGCTTCAAGGTACCATTGAATCGTTCGCAGAGCCCGTTCGTCTGGGGGTGGTAAGGGGCACTGATAATAGGCTTAATGCCACAGATCCTCCAGAGGTGTTGGGTGAATTCTGCGGTAAACTGGGTACCCTGATCCGAGATAATCTCCCTGGGTAATCCCATCCGGGAGAATATCCGCATGAGGGCATCCGCGACCGTTTCAGCGTGGATGTTGGTCAGAGCCACTGCCTCTGGATACCTGGTGGCATAATCTACTACCGTTAAAATATACCTTTTTCCTGACGGGCTAGCTTTATTGAGGGGGCCTATCAGATCCACCGCTATTCGGCTAAAAGGTTCCTCTATTATGGGTAAGGGGTGAAGTTTAGCCTTCCTGCGATCTCCCCTTTTTCCCACTCTCTGGCAGGTATCGCAAGTCGTGCAATATCTGCGCACTTCCTGGCTAATCCCTGGCCAGAAGAAACTCTGGGTTAGTCTGTACCTGGTGCGACTAACTCCTAGATGTCCGGATAGCGGAATATCATGCGCTATCCGGAGTAATTCAGCCCGGTACCGCTGCGGTACCACTAATTGTCTCCTCGCTATCGGGTCTGACCCCGTAATCTGCTTGCTTGTTTCCCTGTACAAAAGTTGTTTATCCCAGATAAATCTCTCTCCCTCCGACCCGGGGGGACCCGTGACAACCTTGTCCCTATACACCTGAAGCGTGGGGTCTGTTGCAACTTCAGCTACAAATTCATTAGGTGGAGCCCAGGGGACACATTCTAGAGGGGGGGTAGGGTTGCTTACCTGGACCTCCGGCAGTGTGTTGTGGTCCTGGGTGCGGGCCTGTTGTCGGGTGACTACAGGGTTGACCTCCCCTGTGGTGGGCGACTGGGGCTCAAAAGCAGAAGTGAGCCTCCCCAGATCGTTCCCCAATAAAACCTCCGCCGGTAAATGCGGCATCAACCCCACCTCCACTTCCCCTGCCCCCGCTCCCCAATGTAAATGTACCCTTGCTGTAGGTAGCCGGTACACTGCTCCCCCAGCTACCCGGACGGCAACAGTTTTGTTCAGTTTTGCCTGATCTGAAATCAGGTGGCTCTGTACCAAAGTGATGGTGGCTCCCGAATCTCGTAACCCCCGGACTGCTGTACCATTCAGATATACGGTCTGTCGATGGTGCCGTAGATTGTCCACATTGGCCTGGACAGGATCTGCCTCGTGCAGTACCTCCCATTGTTCCACAGTGGTAATGGGGACTGCGGAACCATACGGGGTGGCAACTAGGTCCTGGTAGTGGTGGGCTGCGGCCGCCCGGGGTGGAGGTGGGCCTGGACGAATCCAGGTGGAACGGTCCCGCAGCTGTGGGCATTCCCTTTTATAATGTCCCCACTTCTGGCAGTGATGACAGGGGCCAGCGGTGGGTTGTCGGAACCGGGGCTGTGCAGCGGGTGGTGGTGGTGGTGGTAGTGGTCTCGGTGGAGCTGGGGTGTAGGTGGTTCCCCCGAATGTTTTAAAGGTTGCTTTTGGAGCTGCAGGTTTTTGTTGCCTGCGTGCATCCAGGTAGTCATCCGCTTTTCTAGCAGCCTCGGTGAGGGAAGTAGGGTTTCTGTCCCTTACCCATTCCTGGACCTCACTGGTTACTCCCTCATAGAACTGCTCCATCAGCAACATCTGTATTACATCCTCCATAGAACGTGCCTTGCTAGCTTGCACCCACCCGAGTGCTGCCCTCTGTAATCGGCATGCCCACTCTGCGTGCGAGTCCTTCTCTGCTTTCTTTAAATCCCGGAATCTCCGCCGGTATGCCTCGGGTGTTATAGCATACCTGGCGAGTATAATTTCTTTTACTTTACTGTAATTCCTTATTTCGTCATTAGGTACAGTCCGATATGCCTCTGCTGCCCTCCCGGTTAACCTTCCGGCCAAAATAGGTACCCAGTCCTCTGTGTTAATTTTATGCAGTGCACACAGTCTCTCAAAGTCTTGCAGGAAAGCGTCTATATCTTCCTCTGCCTCCACATATGTTTTAAAAGCCTGGTACGGTATTTTAGGCTTACCTTCCTGTGGCACACTACTTGCAGAGCTTTGTTCTGGAACTGTTGTCGCCTGTGTCCTTAGGATGAATTCTTGTACCTCGGACACTGTCCTGGTAATAATTTCTGCTGGGGGGTTTTCCCCATAAAGGGATAGCCTGAACTGAACCTGCCTCTGGAATTCCGATCCTTGTGGTGTTCCTCCCGGCTCCCTCTGTGCCGGAACTGAATCGCCCTCCATTCTGTACTCTGCCATGAGTTCTGTAACAAGTACTGCTTTCTTCTTATTGCTGGCTTGTATACCCCTTGCCTCTAGGAGGTCCTTTAGCGTGGAGCGTTTTAGTGCAGAAAAATCAATCTCCATCCGTACTCCATTTACGCTTGTTCCTCTGTGAGTTTGGATCCCAGCGCTGCCAACCAATGTAGCGGAGAGCCGATCTTTCACAGCTATTCTCCACTAGAGATCCCAGTGAGGCTCAGGAACAGGGTGATGATAAGTCCACAGGCAAGGTTTCTAGCAGGTAGAGTAATACAGCAATATCCCCATCGCAATCCCAATAACTGGACGACACACAGTTTCAGGAGTAGTACTGACAAGCTTTATTCCACAGTTCCTTATAAAGCCCTCTCCCATGCAAGGGAGGAGGTTCTATCACTTAAGACATTATCCAATCTGTGAACAGTAACCTCCCACACATCTCCTCCCCTCCTCTAGCATCATAATCCCCTTATCATGTAGTTTTACCCAAGTTTTGGATGTACCCTAAATACTTGGGGTACATCCACAAATCCAATATCTCCAGATAGCCCTAGTCTGGAGGAACAACATATTTTAAAATCAGCCCATTCGGATAAACGGTTCGGGAGTTATGGGACTTTAAAGTATTGACCGACCGCAGGGGTAAAGTATCCGAAAACAGTTCCATGCATTTTGGCCCTACGGTCGGTCACAAACAAGGGAATGAAAACAGACGAATTGCCTGTGTTATAGAGCCTGGAGAGGGTTTGAATGAATTCCCTTGTTTGTGGGGTTCTTTCTACCGAACGGCGGGTCATTCGGTAGTTTCTATACGAATTTCTGGAAGTATGGAGGTCTCAGCGGTGTTTGCCTAGTCAAGTGTCCGATTTTAGTTCCAGACACTCGACGGCAAAACACCGCTGTTCGGCAGTTTAAGATGGCCGCCGCCACGTGTTCGTATCCCGAATGGCGGCCACCCAGAGGACAAAGACCACACTACATGAATAGGTAATTACCCGTTTGCAACATTGTTGCAAACGGTAATTGAAGGCACACTTTACACAGGGTGGTCTGGCTGTTCGGTAGTTTCATTCCCTTGTTTCATTCGAATGATTCTACCGAACAACCAGAGGAATACAGTACTTTACACACATTCAACTACCAATATAACCGGATACAATGATTTCTATGCATGTTCACACACATTAAACTAGCAATATGACCAAATACAATTATTCCCATACATGTTGTAGGACAGCCCGGTACCAATCCGCTACAGACAGCACCCCAAAAAGCCCTTTTTAGGGCTATAACGTCGGCTGCTTTTTTTTTTTTTTTTCCTGTGTAATGTAAATGCAGGTGCCTGCCTTCCAGTTTCTGTGTGAGGTTCACATTGGATACTGTGCCTACTTGCCCAGTGCCACCACTCATATCTGTTTTAACAATTGGTTAAGCTTTACATTTAAAATAAATATTTTTTTTTCACTGTAATAGAAGAGCAGTTAGTTGTCTGCAAGCGTCTGGGTGTCAGGCCTACTTCAGCGTGTGCTGTGCAGACCTGTGCCAGCGTGCTTTGACAGTTGCCACTCATATCTGGTGTCTCTATAGCGTGCTTTTACAACCAAAATTTTGTTTCCACTGTAATAGAAGAGCAGTTGCCTGCCTGCCAGCTTCTGTGTGAGGTTCACATTGGATACTGTGCCTACTTGCCCAGTGCCACCACTCATATCTGTTTTAACAATTGGTTAAGCTTTACATTTAAAATAAAACACTTTTTCACTGTAATAGAAGAGCAGTTGCCTGCCTGCCAGCTTCTGTGTGAGGTTCACATTGGATACTGTGCCTACTTGCCCAGTGCCACCACTCATATCTGTTTTAACAATTGGTTAAGGTTTACATTTAAAATAAATATTTTTTTTTCACTGTAATAGAAGAGCAGTTGCCTGCCTGCCAGCTTCTGTGTGAGGTTCACATTGGATACTGTGCCTACTTGCCCAGTGGCACCACTCATATCTGTTTTAACAATTGGTTAAGCTTTAGATTTAAAATAAATAATTTTTTTTCACTGTAATAGAAGAGCAGTTGCCTGCCTGCCAGCTTCTGTGTGAGGTTCACATTGGATACTGTGCCTACTTGCCCAGTGGCACCACTCATATCTGTTTTAACAATTGGTTAAGCTTTACATTTAAAATAAATATTTTTTTTTCACTGTAATAGAAGAGCAGTTAGTTGTCTGCAAGCGTCTGGGTGTCAGGCCTACTTCAGCGTGTGCTGTGCAGACCTGTGCCAGCGTGCTTTGACAGTTGCCACTCATATCTGGTGTCTCTATAGCGTGCTTTTACAACCAAAATTTTGTTTCCACTGTAATAGAAGAGCAGTTGCCTGCCTGCCAGCTTCTGTGTGAGGTTCACATTGGATACTGTGCCTACTTGCCCAGTGCCACCACTCATATCTGTTTTAACAATTGGTTAAGCTTTACATTTAAAATAAAACATTTTTTCACTGTAATAGAAGAGCAGTTGCCTGCCTGCCAGCTTCTGTGTGAGGTTCACATTGGATACTGTGCCTACTTGCCCAGTGCCACCACTCATATCTGTTTTAACAATTGGTTAAGGTTTACATTTAAAATAAATATTTTTTTTTCACTGTAATAGAAGAGCAGTTGCCTGCCTGCCAGCTTCTGTGTGAGGTTCACATTGGATACTGTGCCTACTTGCCCAGTGGCACCACTCATATCTGTTTTAACAATTGGTTAAGCTTTAGATTTAAAATAAATAATTTTTTTTCACTGTAATAGAAGAGCAGTTGCCTGCCTGCCAGCTTCTGTGTCAGGTTGGATGCCTTGCCCATTTGCACAGTCAGTGCCACCACTCATATCTGTTTTAACAATTGGTTAAGCTTTAGATTTTAAATAAATAATTTTTTTCACTGTAATAGAAGAGCAGTTGCCTGCCGGCCAGCTTCTGTGTGAGGTTCACATTGGATACTGTGCCCACTTGCCCAATGCCACCACTCATATCTGTTTTAACAATTGGTTAAGCTTTAGATTTAAAATAAATAATTTTTTTTCACTGTAATAGAAGAGCAGTTGCCTGCCTGCCAGCTTCTGTGTCAGGTTGGATGCCTTGCCCATTTGCACAGTCAGTGCCACCACTCATATCTGTTTTAACAATAGCTTAAGATTTAGATTTTAAAGAAATCATTTTTTTTCACTGTAATAGAAGATCAGTTAGTTGTCTGCAAGCGTCTGGGTGTCAGGCCTACTTCAGCGTGTGCTCTGCAGATCTGTGCCAGCGTGCTTTGACAGTTGCCAATCATATCTGGTGTCTCTTTAGCGTGCTTTTACAAAGAAAAAAGGTTTCCAGTGTAAGCTAATAGCAGACAGTCAGTGTCCTTCAAGCGGCTCTGTCAGGCCTTCCTTCAGCGTGTGCCCTGCACAACCCTGCCAGCGTACTTTGACAGTTGCCACTCATATCTGGTGTCTCTATAGCGTGCTTTTACAACCAAAATTTTTTTCCACTGTAATAGAAGAGCAGTTGCCTGCCTGCCAGCTTCTGTGTGAGGTTCACATTGGATACTGTGCCTACTTGCCCAGTGCCACCACTCATATCTGTTTTAACAATTGGTTAAGCTTTACATTTAAAATAAATATTTTTTTTTCACTGTAATAGAAGAGCAGTTAGTTGTCTGCAAGCGTCTGGGTGTCAGGCCTACTTCAGCGTGTGCTGTGCAGACCTGTGCCACGGTGCTTTGACAGTTGCCACTCATATCTGGTGTCTCTATAGCGTGCTTTTACAACCAAAATTTTGTTTCCACTGTAATAGAAGAGCAGTTGCCTGCCTGCCAGCTTCTGTGTGAGGTTCACATTGGATACTGTGCCTACTTGCCCAGTGCCACCACTCATATCTGTTTTAACAATTGCTTAAGCTTTACATTTAAAATAAATATTTTTTTTTCACTGTAATAGAAGAGCAGTTGCCTGCCTGCCAGCTTCTGTGTGAGGTTCACATTGGATACTGTGCCTACTTGCCCAGTGGCACCACTCATATCTGTTTTAACAATTGGTTAAGCTTTACATTTAAAATAAATATTTTTTTTTCACTGTAATAGAAGAGCAGTTAGTTGTCTGCAAGCGTCTGGGTGTCAGGCCTACTTCAGCGTGTGCTCTGCAGATCTGTGCCAGCGTGCTTTGACAGTTGCCACTCATATCTGGTGTCTCTATAGCGTGCTTTTACAACCAAAATTTTTTTTCCACTGTAATAGATGATCAGTTGCCTGCCTGCCAGCTTCTGTGTGAGGTTCACATTGGATACTGTGCCTACTTGCCCAGTGCCACCACTCATATCTGTTTTAACAATTGGTTAAGCTTTACATTTAAAATAAATATTTTTTTTTCACTGTAATAGAAGAGCAGTTAGTTGTCTGCAAGCGTGTGAGTGTCAGGCCTACTTCAGCGTGTGCTGTGCAGACCTGTGCCAGCGTGCTTTGACAGTTGCCAATCATATCTGGTGTCTCTTTAGCGTGCTTTTACAAAGAAAAAAGGTTTCCAGTGTAAGCTAATAGCAGACAGTCAGTGTCCTTCAAGCGGCTCTGTCAGGCCTTCCTTCAGCGTGTGCCCTGCACAACCCTGCCAGCGTACTTTGACAGTTGCCACTCATATCTGGTGTCTCTATAGCGTGCTTTTACAACCAAAATTTTGTTTCCACTGTAATAGAAGAGCAGTTGCCTGCCTGCCAGCTTCTGTGTGAGGTTCACATTGGATACTGTGCCTACTTGCCCAGTGCCACCACTCATATCTGTTTTAACAATTGGTTAAGCTTTACATTTAAAATAAATATTTTTTTTTCACTGTAATATAAGAGCAGTCAGTTGTCTGCAAGCGTCTGAGTGTCAGGCCTACTTCAGCGTGTGCTCTGCAGACGTGTGCCAGCGTGCTTTGACAGTTGCCAATCATATCTGGTGTCTCTATAGCGTGCTTTTACAAAGAAAAAAGGTTTCCAGTGTAAGCTAATAGCAGACAGTCAGTGTCCTTCAAGCGGCTCTGTCAGGCCTTCCTTCAGCGTGTGCCCTGCACAACCCTGCCAGCGTACTTTGACAGTTGCCACTCATATCTGGTGTCTCTATAGCGTGCTTTTACAACCAAAATTTTGTTTCCACTGTAATAGAAGAGCAGTTGCCTGCCTGCCAGCTTCTGTGTGAGGTTCACATTGGATACTGTGCCTACTTGCCCAGTGCCACCACTCATATCTGTTTTAACAATTGGTTAAGGTTTACATTTAAAATAAATATTTTTTTTTCACTGTAATAGAAGAGCAGTTAGTTGTCTGCAAGCGTCTGGGTGTCAGGCCTACTTCAGCATGTGCTCTGCAGACCTGTGCCAGCGTGCTTTGACAGTTGCCAATCATATCTGGTGTCTCTTTAGCGTGCTTTTACAAAGAAAAAAGGTTTCCAGTGTAAGCTAATAGCAGACAGTCAGTGTCCTTCAAGCGGCTCTGTCAGGCCTTCCTTCAGCGTGTGCCCTGCACAACCCTGCCAGCGTACTTTGACAGTTGCCACTCATATCTGGTGTCTCTATAGCGTGCTTTTACAACCAAAATTTTGTTTCCACTGTAATAGAAGAGCAGTTGCCTGCCTGCCAGCTTCTGTGTGAGGTTCACATTGGATACTGTGCCTACTTGCCCAGTGCCACCACTCATATCTGTTTTAACAATTGGTTAAGCTTTACATTTAAAATAAATCATTTGTTTTCACTGTAATAGAAGAGCAGTTGCCTGCCTGCCAGCTTCTGTGTCAGGTTGAATGCCTTGCCCATTTGCACAGTCAGTGCCACCACTCATATCTGTTTTAACAATAGCTTAAGCTTTAGATTTTAAAGAAATCATTTTTTTTCACTGTAATAGAAGATCAGTTAGTTGTCTGCAAGCGTCTGGGTGTCAGGCCTACTTCAGCTTGTGCTCTGTAGACCTGTTCCAGCGTGCTTTGACAGTTGCCACTCATATCTGGTGTCTCTATAGCGTGCTTTTAAAACCAAAATTTGTTTTTCACTGTTATAGATTGAATAGCAGTTACTTGTCTTCAAGCGGGTGTCTCAGGCCTACAGTGTGTGCTCTGCAGAACTGTTCCAGTGCACATTGCCAATCATATCTGGTGTCTCTATAGCGTGCTTTTAAAACCAAAATTTGTTTTTCACTGTTATAGATTGAATAGCAGTTACTTGTCTTCAAGCGGGTGTCTCAGGCCTACAGTGTGTGCTCTGCAGAACTGTTCCAGTGCACATTGCCAATCATATCTGGTGTCTCTATAGCGTGCTTTTAAAACCAAAATTTGTTTTTCACTGTTATAGATTGAATAGCAGTTACTTGTCTTCAAGCGGCTCTGTCAGTCCTTCCTTCAGCGTGTGCTCTGCAGAACTGTTCCAGTGCACATTGCCAATCATATCTGGTGTCTCTATAGCGTGCTTTTAAAACCAAAATTTATTTTTCACTGTTATAGATTGAATAGCAGTTAGTTGTCTTCAAGCGGGTGTCTCAGGCCTACAGTGTGTGCTCTGCAGAACTGTTACAGTTCACATTGCAAATCATATCTGGTCTCACAGTAGCTTGCACGCATAGTACCACTAATCCCCCAAAAAATGACAGGCAGAGGCAGGCCACCCCGCAGGGCCGTCGTGGTCGTGGTGCTGTGATTCCCTTTTGCCCTAGAATAATGCCCAGTTTTCAGAAGCCACGTACCCTGAACTTGAAAAGTTCTGAGGACTTAGTTGACTGGCTAACACAGGACACCCAATCTTGTACAGCCTCCGCTCGGAACCTTGACGCACCATCCTCCTCCAGCTTAGCTTCAGGCACCTCTCAAGATAGCACTCACCCGCCTGCCGCCACCACCAAAACTAGCACCACAGACGCTTTACTTGGTATGTCAGAGGAGTTATTCACACACCCGTTTGAAGAAATGAGTGATGCGCAACCATTATTGCTAGAGGATGTAGATAACAGGGATATGTCTCAGGCAGGCAGCATTAAACACATGGAGGTACGGTGTGATGATGATGATGATGTTGTACCCGCTGCTGCTTCCTTTTCTGAGTTGTCAGATACAAGCGAAGCGGTTGATGATGACGATGCGTCCATGGATGTCACGTGGGTGCCCGCTCGGCAAGAAGAAGAAGAGGGCGAAAGTTCAGATGGGGAGACAGAGAGGAGGAGGAGACGAGTTGGAAGCAGGGGGGGGTCGTCGCAAGGAGCTAGTGGCACAGTCAGACAGCATGCATCGGCACCCGGGGTCAGCCCGACAGCACGCCAATCAACGCATGCTGTGTCCACCACCAGAATGCAGTCATTGCAGAGCCCAGCAGTGTGGCATTTTTTTTGTGTGTCTGCCTCTAACAACAGCGATGCCATTTGCAACCTGTGCCAAAGGAAACTGAGTCGTGGGAGGTCCAACACCCACCTAGGTACAACTGCTTTGCGTAGGCACATGATCTCACATCACAAACGCCTATGGGATCAACACATGAGTACAAGCAGCACGCCTACTCTAAGCCGCCATCCTCCTCCTGGTCCAGCATCTTCAGCCACGTCAACCACTGCTGTCCTTCTTGCCCCCTCTCAACCATCCGCCACTCCGTCTCCCGCCTTGAGCAGTTCCCGCTCATCTGCCCACAGTCATGTGTCTGTCAAGGACATGTTTGAGCGTAAGAAGCCAATGTCACCAAGTCACCCCCTTGCCCAGCGTCTGACAGCTGGCTTGTCCGAACTATTAGCCCGCAAGCTTTTACCATACAATCTGGTTGAGTCTGAGGCGTTCAAAAAATTTGTAGCTATTGGGACACCGCAGTGGAAGGTACCCGGCCGGAATTTCTTTTCACAAAAGGCAATCCCCAACTTGTACTCGATTGTGCAAAAGGAAGTCATGGCATGTCTGGCACACAGTGTTGGGGCAAGGGTCCATCTGACCACTGATACCTGGTCTGCAAAGCATGGTCAGGGCAGGTATATCACCTACACTGCGCATTGGGTAAACCTGCTGACGGCTGACAAGCAAGGAATGCGTGGCATTGCAGAGGAGTTGGTGACACCGCCACGAATTGCAGGCAGTCCTGCTGCCACCTCCTCTACTCCTCCTACTCCATCCTCTTCCATAACCTCCTCGGCTGAGTCCTCTTGTGCCGCTGCTTCTTGCTCCACATCAACGGCACCCCCCCCCAGCTCCCCAGGTACTATTCCACATCCCGGATATGGCAGTGTCACGCCGTCTTGGGTTTGACTTGCTTGAAAGCAGAGAGTCACACCGGACAAGCACTCCTGTCCGCCCTGAACGCACAGGTGGAAAAGTGGCTGACTCCGCAGCAACTGGATATCGGCAAAGTGGTGTGTGACAACGGAAAAAATGTGATAGCGGCATTGAAGTTGGGCAAGTTGACATATGTGCCGTGCATGGCACATGTGTGTAATCTGATCGTACAACGCTTTGTGCATAAGTACACAGGCTTACAGGACGTCCTGAAGCAGGCCAGGAAGGTGTGTGGCCATTTCAGGCGTTCCTACACGGCCATGGCTCACTTTGCCGATATCCAGCGGCGAAACAACATGCCAGTGAGGCGCTTGATTTGCGACAGCCCTACACGTTGGAATTCAACACTCCTAATGTTCGACCGCCTGCTCCAACAAGAAAAAGCTGTTAATGAATATTTGTATGACCGGGGTGCTAGGACAGCCTCTGGGGAGCTGGGAATTTTTTTGCCACGTTACTGGACGCTCATGCGCAATGCCTGTAGGCTCATGCGTCCTTTTGAGGAGGTGACAAACCTAGTCAGTCGCAACGAAGGCACCATCAGCGACATCATACCATTTGTTTTCTTCATGGAGCGTGCCCTGCGCAGAGTGCTGGATCAGGCTGTAGATGAGCGTGAAGAGGAAGAGGAAGAGTTGTGGTCACCATCACCACCAGAAACAGCCTTATCAGCATCGCTTGCTGGACCTGCGGCAACGCTGGTAGAGGATTGTGAGGAAGAGGAGTCAGAGGAGGATTGTAGCTTTGAGGAGGAGGAGGAGGAGCAAGACCAAACACAACAGGCATCCCAGGGTGCTCGTTGTCACCTATCTGGTACCCGTGGTGTTGTACGTGGCTGGGGGGAAGAACATACCTTCAATGACATCAGTGAGGAGGAGGAACGGGAAATGAGTAGCTCGGCATCCAACCTTGTGCAAATGGGGTCTTTCATGCTGTCCTGCCTGTTGAGGGACCCTCGTATAAAAAGGCTGAAGGAGAACGACCTGTACTGGGTGTCCACGCTACTAGACCCCCGGTATAAGCAGAAAGTGGCGGAAATGTTACCGAATTACAACAAGTCGGAAAGGATGCAGCATTTGACAAATAAATTAAAAAGTATGCTTTACAAAGCGTATAAGGGTGTTGTCACAGCACAACGGGAATCTAACAGGGGGAGAGGTGGAAGTCATCCTCCTCCTCCTCCTCCCACGACCACGCCGGCAAGGACAGGACGCTTTAAAGACGTGTTGTTGATGGAGGACATGCGGACCTTTTTAAGTCCTATGCATCGCCACAGCCCTTCGGGATCCACCCTCAGAGAGCGACTCGACCGACAGGTAGCAGACTACCTCGCCTTAACTGCAGATATCGACACTCTGAGGAGCGATGAACCCCTTGACTACTGGGTGTGCAGGCTTGACCTGTGGCCTGAGCTATCCCAATTTGCGATAGAACTTCTGGCCTGCCCCGCTTCAAGTGTCCTGTCAGAAAGGACCTTCAGTGCAGCAGGAGGTATTGTCACTGAGAAGAGAAGTCGCCTAGGTCAAAAAAGTCTAGATTACCTCACCTTTATTAAGATGAATGAGGGATGGATCCCGAAGGGACTGACACTGGGCGATACATTCGCTTAAAAAAGGCCTGATGAGATGAGCTGCCTTGGGCTAAAAATGGTCCACAAGCTGCTTAGCTCTCAATGACGTTTGACTTGCGTGACTTATCCGCCACCAACTAGGGTTCAAGCCGCAATGTTTTAGGGCACTTTCTGCCTGGGAAACAAACATCAATTTTTCTGGCCGCTGCTACAGCAGCGGCTGCAACAATACCAAATTTTTCAGGCATGTGTACATGCCTAATTTTTAGGCCCACTGGTGCAGCACTGTGGCTTCAAAAACCAAACCAAAAATTAAAATCCTCCAAGATGGCACCAATATACCAGTGGTCTAAGCATCTTCCCACCTTGGCCTAAAAAGGGGAGGTGATTCAACAATTAAAAATCTCTGCCATTTACACGTCCACTGATAGGAGACGCGGAAGGTATTAAACTGATATGAACAATACTCCACTACTATCAGTAGGTCCGTCCCATTGTGATTTATGCCCCCCACCCACCGCGCAGGGGTGGGGGCCGAGGGGGGGAGGACAGTAGGTCACCCCATTGTGATTTATGGCCCCCACCCACTGCGCAGGGGTTGGGGAGGACAGTAGCTCCCCCCAGTGTGTATCAGGGGCTTTGAGGACAGGTGTCAATCCATACCTGCCAAGTGACCCTATGTAGGGGGAACAGTCTCTATTCTGCTCTGTGTCAGTGTGTATCATGGTCTCTGTGGACGGGGAACAGTCTCTATTCTGCTCTGTGTCAGTGTGTATCATGGTCTCTGTGGACAGGGAACAGTCCCTATTCTGCTCTGTGTCAGTGTGTATCAGGGGTTTTGAGGACAGGTGTCAATCCATATCTGCCAAGTGACCCTATGTAGGGGTAACAGTCCCTATTCTGCTCTGTGTCAGTGTGTATCATGGTCTCTGTGGACAGGGAACAGTCTCTATTCTGCTCTGTGTCAGTGTGTATCAGGGGTTTTGAGGACAGGTGTCAATCCATATCTGCCAAGTGACCCTATGTAGGGGGAACAGTCCCTATTCTGCTCTGTGTCAGTGTGTATCAGGGGTTTTGAGGACAGGTGTCAATCCATATCTGCCTAGTGACCCTATGTAGGGGGAACAGTCTCTATTCTGCTCTGTGTCAGTGTGTATCAGGGCTGGGCTTTGAGGACAGGTGTCAATGTTAGCTGATTTCTGCCCTTTATGGATTAAAAGCAGACTCTGCATCAACTGTGCAATTTTCCATGGGAGTTTTGCCATGGATCTCCCTCTGGCATGCCACAGTCCAGGTGTTAGTCCCCTTGAAACAACTTTTCCATCACTATTGTGGCCAGAAAGAGTCCCTGTTGTTTTTAAAATTCGCCTGCCCATTGAAGTCAATGGCGGTTCGCGCGGTTCGCGCGGTTCGCCGGTTCGCGAACATTTGCGGAAGTTCGCGTTCGCTGTTCGCGAACTGAAAATTTCGGGTTCGCGACAACACTACTCCTAAATGACAGTGAATTGAGCAGTGAAATTGCAGGGTAATGATCTATACACTAAAACTGCTTTATTTAGCTAAATTAATTTAGGTGACTATAGTGTTCCTTTAATAAAAGCAGTTTTAGTGTATGGTTCATGCCCCTGGGGTTTCACTTCTCAATTATCTGCCATTAAGGAGTTAAACCAATTTTTTTTTTATGCAGCCCTAGCCACACCTCCCCTGGTTGTGACTCACACAGTCTTCATGGAAAAAAAGTTGCATTTTGAAATCAGTCATAGTTATTGCACTGTGCATGTACTTTGGAAATTCATCTTTTCTAATTGAACTTTAACCCCTTAAGGACACATGACATGTGTGACATGTCATGATTCCCTTTTATTCCAGAAGTTTGGTCCTTAAGGGGTTAATCACATGAAGGAAGCAGCTGCTCACAAAAGCAGGAAACTAACAGAGCAACACTGTGCAATAAGGGAAGTTTAAAAATTGGGCCTACTTTTTTGTAGAGCAGCTGTGTGAGTATATGTCAGGATTCCGAAGAGACCCAACACGCGGGATGTAATAGAAAAATGTATACTGGGCCATATTTTACGTTAGACAGATAAATAATGGTCGGGGACAAGCCAAAGTCGAGGGAGCCAGAAATCACAGAAGCGAGAAATACAAGCCAAGTCAAGGGAACCAGAAATCACTGTAGCGAGGTACAAAAGCCATACAGGAATACAGAAAGGAGAAAGTTCAGATAGCTGAGGTCAATACACAAGATACACAGAACAGCAAAGCACTATTGTGAACTGTAGTTAGAACCAAAACAGAGCAAAGTGCTATGGGTGAACCAGTCTTTTATAATCTGGAACTTTAAATTTGAAGCCACTCCCCCAAAACGTTCTAATTCGGACGATTTGGCGGGCTGTGACATCATTTGCGTCATGACGTCGGCAAGCACACGCCATTAGTCATAAAAGGAGGCAGGTCTACATCGGCAGGGGTTTGAACTGCTGGAGGGGAGCCTAGAACTATGGATAGGTTTCCCCTCATCTGCTGACTATCTACAAACTAAGTAAGCATGACAGTATGTGATTTGAGGTCTGGGTAGAATGGCATAAGCAAAGGGATTTAACTCCTAAATGACAGAGAATGTATCAGTGATTGCATTAGCTATACACAAAAACCATTAAGCTAAAGTTGTTTTGGTGCTTAGTTATACATAACTATATGTAATTAACACCAAAATAACTAAGCACCAAAACAACTTGTTTAACATACACTGAGCAGCAACATTGTTAAAATCACTTAATTAATGTGTAGGTAGCTGCCAAAACAACTCTAATACATCAAGGCATGGACTCCACAAGACCTCTGAATATGTTCCGTGGTATCTGGCAGCAAGACATTAGTAGCAGATGCTTTAAGTCCTGCAAGTTGTGAGGTGGGGCCTCTATGGATGAGATTTATTGTTCCAGCACATCCCACAGATACTCAATCGGATTGAGATGTAGAGAATTTGAAGGCCAAGGCAACACCTTGAACTCTTTGCCATGTTCTTCAAACAATTCCTAAACAATTTTTGCAGTGTGGCAGGGTGCATTATCCTGCTGAAAGAGGACACTGCCATAAGACAACACCAAGGTCTGCAACAACCTGTATGTAGATGGTATGTGTCAAAGTAACATCAACATGAATGCCAAGGTTTCATGGCAGAACATTACCCATAACATAACACTGCTTCTGTTGGCCTGCCTTCTTCCCATAGCTGCCATCTCTTCCCTCGGTAAACGCCACACACGCACCCGGTCATTCACCTGATCTAAAAGAAAATCAGACCAGACAACCTTCTTCCATTGCTCCATGGTCCAGTTCTGATAGTTAACTCCCCATTGAAGGTGGTTTTAACAAGATTTATCGTTTTGGAGATGGTCTACCCCAGTTGTCTAGCCATCACTATTTGGCCCTTGTCAAAGTCACTCAGATCTTTTCGCTTGACCATTTTACCTTCTCCCAACACATGGAATTCAAGAACTGACTGTTCACTTCCTGCCTAATATATCCCACCCCTTGACAGGTGCCATTGTAACAATACAATCAATGTTATTCACTTCACCTGTCAGTGGTTTAATGTTGTGGCTGGTCAGTGTAATTCTATGTATTGTATAAAAGCAAAAAAAAACAAAAAACTGTGTTACCCCTGGAAAACAATCACATATATAATCACATATACAGTTGTGCTAAAAAATGTGCATACCCTGGTAGAGATTGTGAAATTTTGGCATTGATTTTAAAAATATGTCTGATTGCGCAAAAAAAATATTTTATTGAAGAATGCTGATCATATGAAGCCATTTATTATCACATAGTTGTTTGGCTCCTTTTTAAAACATAATAACAGAAATCACCCAAATGACCCTGAGCAAAAGTTTATATACCCTTAAATGTTTGGCCTTGTTACAGACACACAAGGTGACACACACAAATTAAAATGGCAATTAACGGTTAATTTCCCTCACCTGTTACTTTTCAAATTGCAATTAGAGTCTGTGTAACAAGATAAAGGAACTTTATAAAGATGGAAAGGGATATAAAAAGATATTCAAATGCCAGTAAGTACTGTTCAATCACTAATTAAGAAGTGGAAAATTCAGGGATCTCTTGATACCAGCCAAGGTCATGAAGACCAAGAACGATTTAAGACATAATTGCCAGAAGAATTGTTCGGTAAACAAAGAAAAATCTACAGGTAACCTCAGGAGAAATACAGGCTGCTCTGGAAAAAGACAGTGTGGTTGTTTCAAGGAGCACAATACAATGATACCTGAACAAAAATGAGCTGCATGGTCGAGTTGCCAGAAAGAAGCCTTTATTGCACCAATGCCACAAAAAAACCCTGGTTACAATATGACCGACAACACCTTGTCACACCTCATAGCTTGTGGCACACTGTCATTTGGAGTGATGAGACCAAAATAGAGCTTTATGGTCACAGCCATAAGCAAAATAGAGGGTGGTTAGGAATAATACATCCTGAATATGGCTGGTAATAAACGTGGAATCTACAAAATAGTACAATACAAAATATGGTGAAGTAAATAAGGCAAAGATGAATGTTGCACGTGGTAGAGAACTTACAAGAGAGTCATAGTCATCGTGCCTGTCACCCTGTCAGGCGTACTTTCCACACCGATATCGGATATATATGATAAGGACTGGCAATGTCACTTTTTCTTCAGCTCAGGAATAAAATATCCCTTTTTCCTTGGCTCAGGAAAAAAAGAAAAAAAAAATAGATAGTGCAGATTGTATAAAAATAACAAGATTTATTCCAAATATTGCACTTACAAGAAATCAGAAGTAAAACAGCATATCTCCATAATGAAGAAATGCCCAGGTCTTCAGATGAAGGTGGAAAGAGATCCCAAAATGGAGATGCACAAAATAAAAAAAATAATAAAGATAAAAATAACAAATGGACTATAATAATAACGTACTAATAATTAGCATAAAAAGTCCAAGGTTAGTCACTATGGTGACTTCCTCAGGGATATATCATTAGAAGTATCCTGACATAATGTTTGACGGAACAACGTATAATCACATAGATAAACTGTATTGACAACTTGGATTGCTTAATTAGAACACTTAATTACCCATAACACTTAGTTACCCATTGGAAAAATGACTAATCAAATATAACGCATGCCATACTACACATGGTAACTTATAGGCACCTATTCTAGGTTGACATTCTAGTCTGGAGTTTTAATGAAGAATGCAGCCACACTGTCAGGAATCTATCCTGACAAACAAGACTTTTTGTTCTGTTTATTCTGTTCCTTTAAAAGTTCCTGCACTTATTTTATTTGCCACAAGTGGCCTCCCTAACCACTAGCACAGAGATTTCCATCTCATCCTCACCTGCCTGGACTAATTCAGATCGTATAAAAGGTTACACCCAACTTACATCATGGTTACACCCAACTTACATCATGGCCTTGACATTGAAATTCATGATTACCTGAAAGACGTCATAGTCTGGCTCCTGTGTTATGACCTGCGTTAATCCTAAATTGGATTTACAAACATTCCAGATAATATTGGCATCTATCATAACATACATGTTAACTGCAGTACAACCTCTAATCCAAAGAGACTGAACAACTAAAAACCTACATAACATGATCTTTATATTTCTGTTTTAGTCGCTATTTTGTATTCCTGTAACTTATTATTTAATGAATAGATTTTGATTCTCTTGCTTAACTTCTCTCTTATAGGTTTCCCTGTTTCTTTCTATCCTTTTTTGGGGCATATTGCCTAAATCCTGTTTTCCCTCAAGATTGTACCTATAATTTCTCTTATAGGTTTAACTTCGTTTATAGGTGTACCTTATTTCCACTTTGGTCTTATTGTTTAATCCTTTACTTCATAGCCTAGTTATTCTCATCTGTTATTTGGTTCTATTTTTCTCTCTATTCCATTCCTATAATTTCTATTCTAGGATATCCTGTTATTACTATATGTCTAAGATTAAAAAATAAAGACCCTGAAATTAATCCCAGTTTCAGTCTCATCCGTGACCTGCACAAGATGACATGACACACATACTCAAAGATTCCTAACTATTCATAGCTTGAACAAAAATGTAGCAGTTTCAATTCAGTTAGAGATATTCATATTCCAATCTGCACCAAAATTGTTGCCCTGATATGCATGGCTCTAGAACAATGGCGAGAATTTTTTTTTCCAATGGCACAATAGTGTATGTTGGTTCAGATCGGCAGGAAATTAATCATTTGAACCAAAAGTGCATGAAAATTGGCCAAACAGTGAACGGCAGAAAATATTTTCATAATTTTATGACAAAATATTGAATTATTGATGGGTGGGGGGGGGGGAGAAGCAGTGAGAAATCAATACTTATATTATATTTTTATTATAATCAATATCGTTTTGTGTTTTTTATTCTCCTCTTTTTTGCTCTATTGCTCACTTCTCACTTGATCTGTGAGAAAATCAACATTTAGTGTCTGTGTCCTAGACATCAATCATCCTTTTTCCCATCAGTCTTTTTTTTTTTTTGGCTCCACAGGAGAAATTCTGAATCACAATTCCAAACAAAATGCTTGGCCATAGCACTTTTTGTTTAGTTTGTGAATCGGTGGTGTGCCGTGACACCGACTCCCATTGAAATTACTTACACTATTAGAGAACAATTAGATTTTTTTTTTTTCGGATACACCAGGCACCACTCCACACTTCTTCTACCTTAAATGGAGATCTGAAAGCTCCCAGTTTGAGCTAAGTTAAGAGTGATCAGGTTATGCCGTCAGTCAATATACTAGACTTACATTGTGGGGATTAGCTCACACGAGCTAATGGAAGTTCCTGCTTAGGAGCCTTCAGCTCTCAAGCAGAAGTAGATGAACAACACCCTGAAGAGTAAGAAGTCAAACAATTCTTAAATGATTTGACTACTTACAATGAGGGGGCACCAAGGCACTCCTGGCCAAATAGCCACTCTAACGCGCGCTAGTGGTTATGATGCTTGGAGTGTTGTTTGCAATAAGGAGAGTGTAGGGAAATTCCTAGTTTAAACCTTATATATTCAATATGTTTAAATGGTAAACCCAGAAACATCTACTTACACTTACAATGAGGGGGCACCAAGGCACTACTGGCACCATAACCACAAGAGCGCACTGTAATGGTTGGATTGTGCCTTTTTGTTTTCTATAAGGAGAGTGTAGGGGAATTACAAGTTGAAACGTTACACATTTAACATTTTTCCTCCTAATGTCTGTCTCTTTTTCTCATATATATAAAGTCAGTTATACAGACGCATGGCCGCTGGGTGCAGATACCGAAAGGTGAGGAGGAATATGTTACAGTATGGGGATATGGTCTAGATGGTGATAAGGATGATACCGATCACAGGGTTGGTATAGTGCGTATGTGACAAAGCAGGTTAGCTGCTCACTTTATGTGTGATTGTTTTTATACAAAAAACATGGTGTCAGCTAGGCTTACATGACGAGGGGATACTTTTCATGTCCAAATCTGAACAGCTCCATCAGAGCCTGTACAAAAAAAAAAGGTAAACTGCTATACGATAATTGCATCCCATTAAGGAGGCTTAATATCCATGTGGGACCTCTGCTCTACAGAGATTCCTTTGGCATAGCTGGGCAGCAACAGACCTTATATTGTTTGTTGAGCCTCTTAGACAGGTTACAGCCTTTTTATTTAAGCATATCACTTAGGCTATAGTTCTTGGATACCACTTACATTACAACTCCCTCCTTCCCCCCCCCCCCATGTTTTACCGTAGTACCTAAAGGTACTAGTATACAACCAAAGTCTATTGACTTTCATGGCTGATAGTCTCAAAATGCTGGAAAGCATCTTTACCTGTAAATACTTTGGTTTATGTTATATGTTCTGTGTTTTGATTGTTCAAAGTATAGTTTTTGTGTGCAAGGTTGATGAAATACAATACAGTTTGGTGGGCAGGGGGAGAAAGCACAGAATGTGTAAAGGTATAGCTTTAAAATCTCAGAGCCGTATACCATGCATACTCTTGTTATGATGGCACACCTGTTGTGCTAATTATCACCCAATATCCCTGCTCAATGCTGATACAAAATTATTTGCTAAAGTAATGGCTCACAGACTGAAGCACCAGAAGGTTTATGGATCTCTTGGAGGTGATAAGTAGAGAGGGGATTACTGGGCTGGTGTTGGCTCTCGACGCATAGAAGGCATTTGATCATTTTCATATGGCAATATATAGCCGCAATATTAGAAAAATTTAAGATCTTAACCAGGTTTAGGAGTTGTAGTCTCTCTTTATACACGGCCCCTTCGGCAAAAATAAGTACACATATTAGATCATCACAAATGGAACACAGGGGTGCCCCCTGTCATCGTTAATCTTTATTCTGGCATTTGAGCCACTGGTAAAACAAATGTAGCTGTCAGGGGGCATTAAGGGCTAAACACAGGACATGGTTCCTAAATAGTTGCATTATTTACTGACTATGTATTTCCCCTATTAACTGGGTCTCAGAGCTCACTAACTCCAGTGATGGAATTTCTTGAATCATATGGAGACGTCTCCTTAAAGAAAAAGAATATAAATAAGATGCAGGTGTTCCTTATTCATCTGCCAGGTGACCTCAAAGTGCAGCTGGGAACCCAATACCCATTTGAGTGGAGGGTGTATAGCCTTACATATCTGGGAATTCAAAAATTGCCCTCTAAACAAAAGATGCTGAAAGCTTACCATTTCCAAAATAAAACAAATACTGGAGGGATGGGAGGGAGGCGTTTCATGCCTGGGCCGTATAAACTGAGTTAAAATTACCCAAATATTGCTCTTGTTGATAATCATTCCGATGGTTGTAACTAGACTATTAAATGCACACCTCTGGAATAGGAAACCTCCAAGGGTATCTGAACACCACAAGGTGCAGGGTGCAACACTTTTCTAAGGCCAAGAATCATCCTTGTAGCACAAGTTAGAGTAGTCAGTGCTCGACCCACATCAGAAACTTGACCTAATTTGGGAAACACCACAAGATCAGCCCAAATGCTTAACCCTCTCTCCACAATACCCCTATCCTTGCAAATGTGGTAAAAGTGGGCCCAAAAATGGTTAGGACAGAAAACATACATGGTGTTTGCAAATTACTCCCAAGACCTATTCCTGGTTAACTGGATCGGTAGAGGTGTACACAGGGTGCTTCACCTGGTAGATGCTAATGGTATACGACAATTTATAAATCTCCAAGGTGAATACAACTGAGGTGTGGGAGAGGTCTTTACATATTTAAGACTTAAGACATATTTAAGACGTTCTTACAAAACACAATACAAATTGGTAGAAGTGGAGACGCAAAAGATGGATGATTTTAGGAGATTGTGCATGGGCGGAATGAAGAATGCTAAACCTTTGTTGTTGTGCTATAGAGGCTTGCTGTATTATGTCAAACCCATTAAGCTGTCCTACATGCAACAATGGGAAAATTTAATTAAATGTATAATTGAGCCGTCTCAATAGTATTCTGCAATAAGATAAGATGCCTACACATTGCTTAGATCATATGGAAGCTACTTGAAAATTATGATGTGGTGGTGCTTAATGCCTCAGTGCCTGGCGTGTATTTATAAGGGAACATTACCATTGTACTGGAGGTGTGGAGTGGAGACGGGCACTTTAAGCCACGTTTTGTCCACGTTCTGGCACCAGGCGATTTTGTACCATCTACCCCATCAGCCAACTACATATGCATTACACATACTACTAGTGCGTTAAAAAAACAACAACAACTCTATATGCAGCACAGTAGTAGATAGCTGGCTCTTAGCCCACCAGAGTAGCTGCAGACTGGATAGACTGCATAGACTGGATAGACTGCAGCCAGGTTGCTACAAATATAAATATACCTATAGTTTCACACTGTTCTTATATATATATAGAAGGCGTTATGCCTGAAATTGTGGGAGGGATTTAATGCCTATTTAAACCCGCGTTCCCCCCACTCACCTGTCTGCGACGATTTCGGAAATTCCCTCCCACCACACCCTTTTCATATATCTTTATACCTGGGTGGGCCCTCTTTTGCAGGCCTAACCTCACGTCGGTTTCGGCACACCTCAACCGACTCTCATATATTAAAATTACACACAGTTTTAATGTGCGCCCCTTCCATAATCCCGTACACAAATATATATATATATATATATATATATATATAGATAGATAGAGAGAGAGAGTAACACAATGTTGCTATATATATATACACATGTAAATCCTGAAATTCAGTATATAACATGGTGTTGCTATTAAATGTTTGATGACACAGAAGTTCACTCACACTTTATTGGTTTAGTTACTGCAGATGTTCGCACTGTTGCCACATGCAAAAAAAGCATATGAGAATTAAGAGAGACTTGGTTACTCACCGTGTTTATGTGGTTTTTAAGGAATATAATTATTCAAAACCATAATAACTTCATAAGTTTGTGGCCATTAAGAAAGTATCAAATAATCTGAGAGGCGGTGATATTACCCATAAAATAGTGCAGGAAGTGGTGGATATATAAGTTCGATAATTTTCCGAGAGGTTTTAATATAGTGTTTAAACTTTTTATGATATACATTTTTATATGTATATCATTTTTTTTTTCTCTTCCCCCCCAGCTGTTAGTGGATTATATATATGCATGTGTGTATACATATATACACGTATATACGGCCTGTATTTGTGGGAGGAGTTTAAAACAATCTTAACCTATAAAATCACCCAATCACCATCTTACCTGGGCCATTCTCATTCAGGTGATACACTACCTAGGTTACAACTTGGAATATCGCTTCGGCTCTTCTCGACAACATTTTTCTTGACAAACCTTCTTCCAGCGTTGATACCTTCCTTCACAAAACTCAATCGCTCTCTGTACCACCAGCTGCCTCCATCCGCTTTGGAGCCTCGCTGCTGGTCACTTCCTGGATCCAGTTTCACAGATTTATGCAGGTAACGCAAGGCTTCTCCCAGTTACCTATTTCACGAACGATGTTTGGCAACAGGGCCGGACTGGCCCACCGTGATACCGGGAAATTTCCTGGTGGTCCGCGGCACCTGGGGCTGGGCTGACAGCCCTTATCATTGCTCAGGCTCCTGTGATCCCGGCCGGCCATGTGTGAGCTATGCGGCCGCACAGGGCGCCATGGGAGCAGGGGGAGCCAGGCGACCGGCACAGCTCACACATGGCCGGCCGGCCGGGATCATAAAAATAAAATAAAAAGTGCGATAGGGCAGAGCCTAGCCTGCGGCGGGGGCGGAGCCTAGCAGGTGGCAGGGGCGGAGCTTACTTGTGGTGGGGCGCGGCTTGCTGTGCAGCGGGGACCTGGTTAATGCAGCATGGGAATCAGGAAGGAGTCCCCAACAACCAGCCTCCAGGAGCTCCAAGCAGGAGGTAAGAAGCAGGTCAGTGTGTCTGTGTTTGACTGCCTTTGAGTGTGTTACTGTCTGACTGTGTGTGTGTGTGTGACTGTGTGTGTGACTGTCTGCCTGTGTGTGTGACTGTGTGTGTGTGACTGTCTGCCTCTGTGTGTGTGACTGTGTGTGTGACTGTCTGCCTCTGTGTGTGTGACTGTGTGTGTGTGACTGTCTGCCTGTGTGTGACTGTCTGCCTCTGTGTGTGTGACTGTCTGCTTCTGTGTGTGTGACTGTCTGCCTCTCTGTGTGTGTGTGACTGTGTGTGTGTGACTGTCTGCCTGTGTGTGTGACTGTCTGCCTGTGTGTGTGTGTGTGCGTGACTGTCTGTCTGTGTGTGTGTGACTTTCTGCCTGTGTGTGTGTGTGTGTGACTGTCTGTCTGTGTGTGTGTGACTTTCTGCCTCTGTGTGTGTGACTGTGTGTGTGTGACTGTCTGCCTGTGTGTGTGACTGTGTGTGTGTGACTGTCTGCCTCTGTGTGTGTGACTGTGTGTGTGTGACTGTCTGCCTCTGTGTGTGTGACTGTGTGTGTGTGACTGTCTGCCTGTGTGTGACTGTCTGCCTCTGTGTGTGTGACTGTCTGCCTTTGTGTGACTTTGTGTGTGTGACTGTCTGACTCTGTGTGTGTGACTGTGTGTGTGTGACTGTCTGCCTTTGTGTGTGTGTGTGTGACTGTCTGCCTCTGTGTCTGTGACTGTGTGTGTGACTGTCTGTGTGTGTGACTCTCTGCATTGTGGGGATATTTATGGGATGATATTAGTAAACAGTTGAGAATTGCCCACTATTTTAACTCTCTAGATCCCAAAGGTCGTTATCATGTAAGTGAAATGTATTCCATACAAATAAAATCACAATTTGTTATAAAAATAGATACAATTTATTGTGACAATTAAAATAATAATAATATGTAACATGCGTGATAATAATCAATGAATATTTAGTATAACATGGTATGCAATACAATGGCAATACACATTCCAATGGTTAACACAGTGTCAGGATCGGGACAGGGATCCAACACGCAAAGTACAAACAGGAGGAAGGTACGTATACCGGACCTTAGAATGGCCGGACTAACGTAAGGAGTAAGCAAAGAATGGTCTAGAGACAAGCCGAGGTCGAGGGAACGAGAGAGCAGATAAGCGAGAGACAAGCCGAGTCAAAGGGTAATAGAGGTAAGCAGGATAGAACAAACAAGCCGGGTCAAAACCAAAGAGACAAATAGATAACAAGAGCACTGAGTGACTAGACAAGCTAGAACCACGACAGGGCAATGAACAAATGCATAAAGCCCTACTTTATACCCTGGTTCTAGATAGGTAATCACGCCCCCGACGAGTCCTGATTCGTGGTCGGGACTTGATTGACAGGTCGGAACGGATTGTCGTCATGATGTCGGCTACTGAGCGCCGCGTCATAAAAGGAAGCGGGTCCCTCGCGGCCGGCGTGTAAACGGCCGAGAGAACTGCGAGGAACGAGTGAGTCAACCCCTCTGAGAGGATGAACGTCTAAGTATCTCACCTCCTCTGAGGTAGAGACAACAGGTACCCTGACAGTACCCCCCCTCTCAGAAACGCCCACCGGGCGGAAGGAACCGGGGCGAGATGGAAAACGAGAGTGAAAAGCCCTGCGGAGGCGAGGAGCATGCACATCCTCCTGAGGTACCCACGTCCTCTCCTCAGGACCATATCCCTTCCAGTCAACAAGATATTGTAGCCTCCCCCGAGAGATTCGAGAATCGACGATGGAGTTGATCTCATACTCCTCCTGACCCTCAACCTGAACAGCGCGAGGAGAGGATACAGCGGAGGAAAACTTGTTACATACTAGAGGCTTCAACAAGGAAACATGAAAGGAGTTAGGAATGCGTAAGGCAGATGGAAGGGCCAGACGATACGCAACTGGGTTAATTCGAGTCAGAACCCTGTAAGGGCCAATGTAACGAGGGGCGAATTTCATAGAAGGAACCTTCAAGCAAATGTTTCTGGTACCCTATCACCTGGGACAAAAACCGGAGCCGCCCTTCTATCAGCGTGTTTCTTGAACAACGCGGAATTATGCAGGAGAATTTGTCGAGTTTGATCCCACAACTTCCTCAAATTGGCAACATGAACATCAACCGACGGTACCCCTTGGGAAGGAGAAACCGAGGGAAGAATGGAAGGATGAAAGCCATAATTCATGAAAAAGGGGCTAGAACGAGTAGAATCACAAACGAGATTGTTGTGTGCAAACTCCGCCCAAGGAATCAGACCGACCCAATCGTCCTGGTGTTCGGAAACAAAACAACGCAAATATTGTTCAATCTTTTGGTTGGTGCGTTCAGCAGCTCCGTTAGACTGGGGATGATAGGCAGAAGAGAAATTAAATTTGATGCCCAGTTGAGAACAGAAGGATTTCCAAAAACGGGAAACAAATTGGGAACCTCTATCAGAAACAATTTCGGAGGGTATCCCATGTAAACGAAAAATCTCTCTCGCGAATATCTCAGCCAATTCGGGAGAAGATGGCAGTTTAGGTAAGGGCACGAAATGAGCCATCTTAGTAAACCTGTCAACCACCGTGAGGATAACAGTCTGTTTTTTAGAAACAGGCAAATCGACAATGAAGTCCATAGCCAGACAGGACCACGGTCTCTCGGGAATTTCCAAGGGATGCAAAAGCCCACATGGAAGCGTATGAGGTTGTTTAGTCTTCATACAGACCTCACATGCTCCGACGAAATCCCTAATATCCTTACGTAGTGAAGGCCACCAGAAATCTTTGGAAATCAAGGCACACGTCTTGCGAATGCCAGGATGCCCAGACACCTTACTGTTGTGAAAGCACTGTAACAGTTCCAGTTGGAGGTCAGGAGGAACGAAATACCTTGCCCCAGGACCCTGTCTAGGAGCCAGATGCTGTAACTTCATGATCTCGGCAAGCAACAGAGAATGAATCCTGAGACTCGTGTTGGCGATAATATTGCACTTGGGAACTATAGAAGACAAAACCGCCTCAGATATAGTAGAAGGTTCATGTTGGCGAGACAAAGCATCGGCTTTAGAGTTCTTAGAACCAGGTCTATAAGTGAGCACGTAATTGAAATGAGTGAGGAACAAGGACCAACGAGCTTGCCTGGCGGACAAGCGCTTGGCCTCCCCAATATAGGACAAGTTCTTGTGATCCGTCAAAATAGCAACAGGATGCAAGGTCCCTTCCAATAAATGTCTCCACTCCTTTAAAGCCATGATGACCGCTAGTAGTTCCCTGTCACCAATGTCATATCTGCTTTCAGGCCCAGATAATTTCTTGGAAAAAAAAACACATGGATGTAACGGTTTATCCACACCTAACCCTTGAGACAAGATAGCGCCTAAACCTGTCTCTGAGGCGTCTACCTCGAGTAGAAAAGGCAAAGTCGTATCAGGGTGAACTAAAATTGGTGCAGAAGCAAAAAGTTATTTGAGTGTCTTGAAAGCAACGAGAGCTTCAGTAGACCAAGTCTTAGTGTCAGCCCCCTGTCTGGTCATATTGGTAATAGGAGCAATAATGGAAGAGTATCCTTTAATGAAACGCCTATAATAATTGGAGAATCCAATAAACCTCTGAATAACTTTGAGACCCCTGGGTAATGGCCAATCTAAAATAGACTGGAGTTTATCCGGATCCATTTTAAACCCGTCCCCAGAAATCACGTAACCAAGAAAGTTTATCTGAGATTGGTCAAAACTACATTTCTCCAATTTGCAGTACAAGCCATGTTGTAGAAGTTTGCGCAATACCCTTCTGACTTGTCTGTGGTGGGTCTCAATTTCTCTAGAGTGTATTAGTATATCATCCAAATATACAATAACGCAATCCTGTTGAAATTCCCTAAGAACTTCATTGATCAGGTCCTGAAATACTGCCGGTGCATTACAGAGCCCAAAAGGCATTACCGTGTACTCATAGTGCCCATATCGGGTATTGAACGCTGTTTTCCACTCGTCTCCCTGCTGAATTCTCACCAAGTTATACGCCCCTCTGAGATCTAACTTGGTGAAAATCTTGGAGCCTTTTAGACGATCAAAGAGCTCAGTAATCAAAGGAATCGGGTAGGCATTTCTAATCGTTATTTTATTCAAGCCTCGATAATCAATGCAAGGCCTTAACGTACCATCCTTCTTATTCACAAAAAAAAACCGGCCCCCGGCAGGAGAGGAGGATCTCCTAATAAATCCTTTGTCTAGGTTCTCCAGAATATACTCCTCTAAGACTAAGTTCTCCTTAGTGGATAAAGGGTATACCGTACCCCTCGGAGGCATGGTCCCAGGCAGGAGTCTGATCTTGCAGTCAAAGGGCCTGTGTGGAGGTAAAGTGTCAGCATTCCCCTTGTCAAAGACTGCCTTCAAATCCAGGTACAGAGGCGGTATCTGTACGTCTGTAGACTGGGTAGAATTAGCCGGTGCGTTAACTACGCAAACCGGTGAGACTTTCTGTAAGCACCTGCTCTGGCAACCCTGGCCCCACGAGACTATCTCCCCTAGTTCCCAATCAATAATAGGGTTATGTTTCTTTAACCACGGATACCCCAGGACTATAGGAACAGAAGGGGACGAAATAAGCATAAGAGATATACCTTCCTCGTGTAGGATACCAACAGTTAAGTTATGAAAATAGAGAAAAGATCCAGACTCTAGGCTTTAAAAAGATACTATAGTAGAAAAGCTGCCACTCATAATAGGCACACCCCAGAGAAGCCTATAAACAAATAGGAAGTAGAGAAGGGGAGAGTGTCAGTCTCCCCTAATGAGGGCGCTAATCACTAAAGTAAAAGCAAAATTGAAAGTGTAAAAAATACAAATTTATTATACAATAAATGTAAAAAATCATAAAAATCGAGCAGTGCAATTCCAAGACCAATTTGTTAAACACCAACTGCTGGCACACAAGAAAAAGGATGATGGAACGTTTCCAAATAGCCCTAGGTCGCGACTCTGAGGGCTAGGTATACTTGCGGCTTTCTAGTGGTAGAATGAACGGTCTCTGGACTGCTTTGAAGTAAAAAGGTACAGGCTCAACGCGTTTCGTCCCGCGTCTTTCGGGACTTCCTCAGGAGCTGCGGATGCTGTTATTTCTTTCTCCGGTCTCTCTTTTAAGTCCTCAGGAATCTTCTGCCTTCGCGCCAAAAAACGCCGTCGCGCATGCGCATAACGACACAAGGTTCCGTTCAGCTACGGGTACCCTCAAGGACCAGTAGCTTTCAGGAAGTCTGTCGGTGCGCATGCGTGGCTGATTTTGAGCGCACAAAAACTTTATTGGCACTGAGTACTGGACACTATGTAACAAACTTGGAGTTACTAGAGATCCAGAACTCATCACATATGTGCCTTAATTTTAACATTCAGGGAAACCTAGAGATTACCGCAAATTTAGCTAAATTTGCGGTAATCTCTAGGTTTCCCTGAATGTTAAAATTAAGGCACATATGTGATGAGTTCTGGATCTCTAGTAACTCCAAGTTTGTTACATAGTGTCCAGTACTCAGTGCCAATAAAGTTTTTGTGCGCTCAAAATCAGCCACGCATGCGCACCGACAGACTTCCTGAAAGCTACTGGTCCTTGAGGGTACCCGTAGCTGAACGGAACCTTGTGTCGTTATGCGCATGCGCGACGGCGTTTTTTGGCGCGAAGGCAGAAGATTCCTGAGGACTTAAAAGAGAGACCGGAGAAAGAAATAACAGCATCCGCAGCTCCTGAGGAAGTCCCGAAAGACGCGGGACGAAACGCGTTGAGCCTGTACCTTTTTACTTCAAAGCAGTCCAGAGACCGTTCATTCTACCACTAGAAAGCCGCAAGTATACCTAGCCCTCAGAGTCGCGACCTAGGGCTATTTGGAAACGTTCCATCATCCTTTTTCTTGTGTGCCAGCAGTTGGTGTTTAACAAATTGGTCTTGGAATTGCACTGCTCGATTTTTATGATTTTTTACATTTATTGTATAATAAATTTGTATTTTTTACACTTTCAATTTTGCTTTTACTTTAGTGATTAGCGCCCTCATTAGGGGAGACTGACACTCTCCCCTTCTCTACTTCCAACAGTTAAGTTAACAGGTATGGTCTCACGAAAAATAACAGGTTCAGATAATGGTCTACCATCTATGGCCTCAACGGCCAAGGGTGTATCCCTTAGCTGGGATGGAATAGAGTGTTTAGTAACAAAAACTTGGTCAATAAAGCTCTCAGCAGCTCCGGAATCTACCAACGCCATAGTTTTTAGTACTCTCTTCTCCCAAGCTAAAGAAACAGGTAGCAGAAGCCTGTGATCTTTATAATTATGTATAGAGGACAAAATAGAAACACCCAAGGCCTGTCCTCTAGAGAAACTTAGGTGCGAGCGTTTCCCGGGCGATTAGGACAATTTAGGCGTAGGTGCCCTCTTACTCCACAATACATACACAACCCCTCCCTTCTCCTGTACTGTCTCTCTTCTTCTGAGAGGCGAGTATTGCCTATCTGCATAGGTTCTGGAAAAGCTGAGGTTGTGGATTCAGGACTTTGAAATGAGGGAGCTAGTTTAAAGGAAGGTCTACGGGTTCTATCTCGAGTGTTCTGCCTCTCTCTTAAACGTTCATCAATACGAGAAATAAAAGAAATTAAATCCTCCAAATTTTCAGGAAGCTCTCTTGTAGCAACCTCGTCTAGAATTTCATCTGATAATCCGTTTAAAAATACGTCTATATAAGCCTGTTCATTCCACTTAACTTCTGCCGCCAAGGACCTGAACTCTAGTGCATAATCCACAAGGGTTCGGTTATCTTGTCTAAGGCGCAACAATAATCTAGCTGCATTGACCTTTCTACCTGGAGGGTCAAAAGTTCTTCTAAAAGCAGCGACAAAGGCATTATAATTATAGACTAACGGGTTATCATTCTCCCACAATGGATTGGCCCATCTCAGAGCCTTATCAATGAGTAGTGTGATAATGAATCCAACCTTCGCCCTATCTGTAGGGTAGGAGCGGGGTTGTAATTCGAAATGAATACCTATCTGGTTTAAAAAACCACGACACTTATCCGGAGAGCCACCATAACGTACAGGGGGAGTAATACGGGAAGAAGCACCTACTGTGGCTACCTCTAGACCTGAACTTACAGGGGAGATGGATGTAGTACGCATCTCTTCTGGTTGATTATTAGAACAAGATAATAAAGCCTGCAGCGCTAGAGCCATCTGATCCATTCTATGATCCATGGCCTCAAATCTAGAGTCGGAAGAACCAACCTGAGTGTTTGTACCTGCAGGATCCATTGGCCCTGTCGTAATGTCAGGATCGGGACAGGGATCCAACACGCAAAGTACAAACAGGAGGAAGGTACGTATACCGGACCTTAGAATGGCCGGACTAACGTAAGGAGTAAGCAAAGAATGGTCTAGAGACAAGCCGAGGTCGAGGGAACGAGAGAGCAGATAAGCGAGAGACAAGCCGAGTCAAAGGGTAATAGAGGTAAGCAGGATAGAACAAACAAGCCGGGTCAAAACCAAAGAGACAAAGCACTGAGAACAAGAGCAATAGAACAAGAGCACTGAGTGACTATACAAGCTAGAACCATGACAGGGCAATGAACAAATGCATAAAGCCCTACTTTATACCCTGGTTCTAGATAGGTAATCACGCCCCCGACAAGTCCTGATTCGTGGTCGGGACTTGATTGACAGGTCGGAACGGATTGTCGTCATGACGTCGGCTACTGAGCGCCGCGTCATAAAAGGAAGCGGGTCCCTCGCGGCCGGCGTGTAAACGGCCGAGAGAACTGCGAGGAACGAGTGAGTCAACCCCTCTGAGAGGATGAACGTCTAAGTATCTCACCTCCTCTGAGGTAGAGACAACAGGTACCCTGACACACAGCAATCGTCAAGACAAGATTTATGAGGGGCTTCACAGAGAAAGAAAGTATTTCGCACAGCACAGCGAAAGGCCATAAAACTTTTGTTAACTAATAACCCTTTCAATGCTGGTTAGATCTTCCTAGGCATAAAATACCTATTCTCATGTAAATTTAATTAAGATAGAAACATAGACCAATCGACTGATAAGCTAACAGGCTCTGCCTTACCTGATCCGGACGCACCTCACGGAAACACAGCCAAAGCCAAAATGGCGAATACCGCGCCTCTAACATGCGGCCTGCTGGAGAATTATGAACGGCGGCTGGATGCACTGTTTAAAGACCTCTGGCAGAAACTATGGCGCAGAGGGGCACAAACTACAGGGAAGACCAACAAGTGACGTCACTCACCTCCCGGTGGCCTGAAACACGAAGTAGGCGGACCAACCAGACCAGCCCACAAAACACAGAAAGCAGGGGAGAAAAGAGCCACAACTGGCCCAGAATCACCCAAAGCTTACTGCTACCCTTCAGGGCTGAGAACTCGACAGACGGGTGCACTAGGAGGATCTGTAACGAGAATATACCCCTACACGCAGGATCCAGCTAAACAGAAGGCAGAACAGAGGAGAGATACGTCTACCGGACCTTAGAATGGCCGGACTCGATGTATATAGGAGAAGTACAGAGTCAGGAACAATCCGAGGTCAAGGGCACAAAGAGACAGCGTAAACGAGGACAAGCCGGGGTCTGGTACACAGGAAACAGCAAGCCGGCAAACAGAACAGACAAGGATAAAGCGAAAACTAAGTCAGAATACAAAGCCAAGGTCAAGTACGGAGGAACACAACTGAACACAACTGAACACAAGAAGCGCTAAAGGGAACTGTAGCAGAAACCACGATAGGGCAAGGAACTAAGGGAAAAGGGTAAGTATAAATAGGTTCAAAACTAATGTGATTGGCTCCTGTCACTTCCACACCCCCAAAAGGTAAGTGTATGGGGTGTGTGGGATGACAGGGGCCAATGGGAGCCTTTTGGCAATTTAGGCTCCCACTGTCTCTTTAAGAGCGCGCCCGAGACTCGCGGCGCGCTCTTAGATTCAGGCGGGACATGTGACCGCATCTCGCGGTCACTGCCCGCCTTCCTGCCTGAAGCGTCGGATGAGCCGCGCGCGGCTCGTGCAGCCGCAGGACCGCGCGCGGCTTGAAGAGAGGACCGCGGCCGGCCCCTGGGAAAGGTGAGTAACGCTACAGGATCGTGCCCAAAAAGAACAGCTAAAGCCATCAAGCAACCACGACCCAAGCGAAGGCCCTCTCATGCAATTCCTCGCAAAGCCGCAGGGGCCGCTGAGCACCTCATCATTCAGATTGTACGGCTGCGACACCCTGCAGGCCTAAACGGTCAGCTTACAGGCCTTAACCGCCCACCAACAGGTCAACTCTCACCCTGGCAGGAAGATCCTCACAACGCCATTCTGGGGGACAACACTATTCCAGCAACGGGCATGGGTTAAGGGACTCTCGAGATAGCCCAGCACAGCTGACTCAGCCAGTGTCCCATTGTTCATGGGTCCGTTTGTTGGACACTCCTGGCAAACTTCGGGACTGTACCCGACTACACTGCACCTGTCACCCGACGGAACACTGGCAACACGGCATGAACTAACTGCACATGTAAGCCTAAAGCCCAGCCGGGATAAAGGCCAAATGACTGCCTAGCTGTGCTGGCATATCAAGCCTGCCACCATGACAGATCATATTTTATTTTATTTTTATTTTCCCTTAATACTCTGTCTTACATACCGCGTTGTTGCTATGACAAAATTAAAATTATAAAGCAGTGTGTCACTAGACTAACATATATAGGTGTGTCTATAACTATAACTCCAAAAGTCTTACGGCTCAGGTTATAAGCGTGTTTATTTTGTTAGTATATTTATTTGTTAGTATATTTATGATAGTTCTTTACCTGTCTCACGTATAGAGAGGCAGCGCATGATATCTAGCCTGGTTGCTCTGTACTAAACATTCACTCTCCATTAGACAAGTCCATGCCAGACAAGCATGTCATGCAGTGATCGCTATTAAACCTGTCTCTGACCAGGTCGCCATTACTCTGACATCTACATACATATTGACAAAGTCAAGCGAGTTAAGTGATTTCCCTTGTGCTGTCTGGTATAGTTGCCATTACGCTGGATACAGCTGTGACAAACTACCATTTGCCACTGGGCATTGGAGAGGGCTTATCGCTAACCTCCTGCCCTGCGACTATGGCCCCGGGACATATTGCCCTTTAAAAACTATATTTGGGCATAATAGATTTGTATTATGCTGACTCTAGCCCTTTAACTGTGCCGTGCAGAAACTATAGACACCTGGAATATGTCTAATTGCTTCTCTGGGATTCGGTATTAAAACCATTTGTGTCTTTTCAAACATTCCCTTTGTCTCAGTGTCTGGGTGGCCGCCATTTCGGGACTTTGCACGTGTTCGCAGCCATCTTGCGCACGAACAGCGGTGTTTTGCCATTGCAAAAGGGTAATAAGCGCTCTCTTCTCAAGGGTGAGCAGCAGTTCACCAACAAGGTGTTCCCTCTACCTTGTGATAAATGGACAGATAAAATAGAAAGGTGAACAGCGCTAGAGATCAGAAATTGTACATACGTTTAGTAGAAATACTGGCCAGCGGAGTAACTTAAAAAAAAAGGAGAAACAAAGATACAAATAATGGTACAGTATGTATGAACGATATAATTCCACAAGAACAAATGCGTTATATTCACACTCACACTTTGAGGAGCTATATCAGCTCGGTGTTAAGAGCTTGGACGGAATAATCCCCGTCTATGGATTTCTTGAGGTTCCAGATCGTTGGTGAGTTTATAGGTGTAAGTATTCGTTATATGAAAAACAAGAGTAAAATACGCCACATGGTCTAGTACGTAAATATAAAATATTGTAGTAAGAGTAGATGATCCTACTTACATATACTAGAGCAACGACCTGCTCTAGTTTGGAGAATTTCAGGTGGAATAATCCCCACCTCGGGATATAGTGGACCCAGGTATAGCAGCAAAGCAGTATTAAATAGGAAGGAGGACAAAAAAAAAAAATGACTGGATAGTTTAAAAATTATATATACTTTAATACAATAAGTAAAAAGTGAATAATACACTATAAAACCAGTCCTGTATAAAAGTCCAAAATTCTTCCTCACTTGACGCGTTTCGCCGAAGCTTTCTCAAAAGTGAATGCTTGCTGCTTGGGGTCCTTGAGATTATATACCTTCTCTGATGATGAAAATCGATTCTGCTGTGCATATTTCCTCATTTCCTGTTTTCAGCAAGATAGCATAGACAGGAAGTTCTCCGGACGCCATCTTGGATGTGGGCAATTTGTGGGAAAGTTCAAAAATAGGAATCAAAGGTATACAATAACATAATAACATATTGGATCAGCTAGAAACTTGAATAATTACAGATATGGGCACACATAGGGTATATGATAGTGGAAATCGATTCTATTATGTGTATTTCCTCATTTCCGGTTTCCAGCAAGATAGCATAGACAGGAAGTTCTCCGGACGCCATCTTGGATGTGGGCAATTTGTGGGAAAATTCAAAAATAGAGATCAGAGGTATACCATAATATAATAACATATCGGATCAGCTAATAACTTAAACAATTACAGAAATGGATACACATAGAGCATATAGGTGATATAAAATATATAATAATAAATTACTTAATAGTGTCATAAACAAAACTATTCCGGCCGCCATTTGGAATGTGGGCTAATGACAGAAATTGAGCTCAAAGGATGCCATATCGGAAAAGGGCATACTTTAAATGGAAAGGGGACATGCATATACAGCTAGGGGTAATATAAATAGTATAAAAACACAGAAGTCTCTGCATGAAAAGGGTGTAAAGGAATTTATAAACACCCATTGAAAGTGGATTATAGAACATAAGTTATAAAAAATGGATTTTACAAAATGAGTTATAAAAAAAAAAAAAAAAAAAAAAAAGGAGAGTTATAAAAAATGAACCAAATCGAATTCTATATTAAGTCCATTTGGGTGGAGGGTGTCTAAACGATAGACCCACTCCATTTCTAACTTGCCTATGTTTCTGATGGTATCGCCCCCTCTCCAATGTGGTTTATATTTAGCAATACCCAAGAATTTTAACAGGCTGGGGTCCTTGTTGTGCTGTAAAAAGTGCGCAGATACAGAGTGATTTTTGTAGCCTTTTTCAATATTACGGCAGTGTTCACTAATTCTTACTTTCAATGGCCTTATTGTTCTGCCAACGTATTGTAGTCCACATGGACACTCTAACATGTAGATTACGTTATTACTATTGCATGTTAAAATTTCATTAATGTTAAAGAGCTTTTTGTTTCTGTTAGACTTAAACTCTGATGTGCATTTTTCCATTTTGTGTGCTTTTCTACATGATATGCACGTGTTACATCTAAAAAAACCTTTATTAATAGTTAAAAAATTGTTTTTTTGTATGTTTTGATTTCTAGTGAAATTATTTGTGAGTTGTAGTTTTAGATTAGGTGCACCTCTGTATATTATAGTGGGTTTATCTGGTAGGGCTTTACTTAGTATTGGATCCTCTTTAAGTAGATGCCAATTTTTGTTAATAATCTTTTTGATATGTTTGTTTTTGTTATTATAGTCGAATATCAGAGGAAGGGTGAATCTGTTGGTTTGAGGGTCCTTAGGTGGTTTTTGAAGCAATAGTGATTCCCTCTGTGTCTCATCTATTGATATTATAGTTTTGTCTATTGTTTTGGGGTTGTAGCCTTTTTGTATGAACTTTTGTTTCATGTTAGTTGCTTGAGTGTGGAATACTGATGCTTCTGAACAGTTTCTTTTCAGTCTAAGAAATTGGCTTTTGGGTATTCCATTAAGCCATATGGGGTTGTGGCAGCTGTCATAGCTGATAAAGGTGTTAGTATGTACTTCCTTAAAATGTGTTTTAGTGCAAAGTGTGTTCTCTTTAACATAAAGTTCTAAATCTAAAAAGGTTACTGTATGGTTACTAAAATTGGAAGTTAAAATTATACCTTCATTATTCTGGTTTAAGTAATTTATGAAGGATTCTGCTGAAGACATGGGTCCTTCCCATATAAAGAGGAGATCATCGATATAGCGATGATATGAGACCAGGTTTGCGCACCAGCCATGTCCCTCCCATATCCATCTATTTTCCCATTCCGTCATGAATAGGTTGGCATAGCTGGGCGCAAACCTGGTCCCCATGGCTGTCCCTGTTATCTGAAGGTAAAAAGCGTCTGCAAACCAGAAATAGTTGTGGTGTAAAATAAGATCAATTCCCTTTAAAATAAATTCGATTTGAGCAGAATCCATATCTTTATGTTTTTCTAAAATTGATTTAACCGCTGAGATCCCTTTTTCATGTGGGATGATTGTATATAGTGATTTTACATCGCTAGTAATGAGAATGTAATTTTCTTTCCAGGTAATATTATTTAGTGTGTTAAGGAGATCTATGGTGTCTTTTAAGTAGGATTTGCTTAATTTCACATATGGCTGGAGCATAATGTCAATATATTCTGAAAGATTTGCCAGAATTGAATCTATGCCGGAGACGATAGGCCTTCCGGGTGGGTTGATGGGGTCTTTGTGGATCTTAGGTAGAAAATATATTACAGGGATCTTAGGGTATAGTGTATTAATATAATCAAATTCTTTTGAGGTCAGAATCCCCTTCTCTTTACCCTCTCTTAGAAGATTTGTTAGTAAGATCTTAATATCACTTGTGGGATCTTTTTTTAATTTAGTGTACGTTTGTGGGTCATTGAGTTGTTTATAGGCTTCAGTCTCATACATCTCCTTTGATAGAATAACTAGTCCACCCCCCTTGTCAGCCGGTTTTATTACAATGGATTCATCTTCTTTTAAAAGTTTAATGGCTTCCCTTTCTTTTTTATTTAAATTGGATTTATCATATTTATGGTTAGTTTCTAGTTTACCAAGTTCTCTATTTACCTTCTTTTCAAAAATTTCTAATGCCCCAGATTTGTAATAAGATGGATAAAAAGTTGATCTTTTTTTTAAAAAACTATTTTTATAAATATTTGTATTTGAATCAATTTCAGTTGTAATTTTATTTTCATCTGAGTTTTTAGATGCATAAAATCTTTTCAGAGTCGCATTTCTTATAAATTTATTTACATCAATAAAAGCCTGAAAGCTGTTAAAAGTTTTAGTTGGTGCGTATTTAAGTCCCTTTTTTAAAACATTTATTTGTATGCCGGTTAGTACTTTATTAGACAAGTTGAAGATGCCGTGATTGCTTGTTTTTTCATCTATATTTAAAATCGGTCTGCTCTGACTTTTTTTATTGCGGTCATGTTTTCTTCCTGCTCTTCTTCCTCTAGGGATCTTTTCTGGCCTATGATGGGAGTGAAGGGAAGATGGTTTGTACGTAATTCTTGGTTTATGGGGATCTCTAAAAAAGACGTCTCGTCTAGGTGTTCGGAAAAAGATAAAGTATGGTACCTATTATTTCTTAGTACGTCAGTGGGCGATCTAGAGCGGCTTCTCTCGTTTTTTTTATATGTTTTAGTATTGACTTTTTCCCATCTGTAGTTCTCTTTGTCAATTTTTCTCTTTGGGGATGTTGGTCTGTAAGCATATCTGTGAGTTTTTGGTCTTACTATTTGGGGTGATTTTTCCCTTGATTTTGATCTGTATCGTTTACTTTCAGTTTTGTTGGTTGTGGTTTTTGTGTAGATTTTTTCTTTTTGAAATTTGCCTTGTTTTGGTATATTGTCAGCTCTTGCTTTATTAGCATATGTGTCAAAGGTTTTGGGGGATCTTGTGTATTGGTGTATAGGGGAGTGCTTTTTGGCTTTGTAATGATTAAAGTGCATAGGTTCGTGGTATGATCGAAGTCTCTGTCTGTGAAAATTACTTTTAACAGGTGAATATGTGGGTTTGTGCATGTCGTACTGGTGATGATTTCTTATGTGTGTATTATTTCCGTTGTTGTAACGTTTCTTTGTGTTATAGGTCCTAACTTGATTGTGTGTGTAATCATATACATCTCTATTATATTTACTTATCTTAAATTTTTTTATGTCACTTTCTATTCTTTCAACGTTTTTCTTAATCTTTAGTGATGTATCGAAAAACTCCTGTGTGTCACTGAAGGGAGTGAGTTGTTCTTTTAGTGAATTTATTTTTTTATCTAGGGTGGTTAATTTCTCATTTTTTACTTGAATAAGGGATTTCATTAGTCCAAAAGTGCATGTCTCTAGATGTTTATACCAATCTGACATAAAAGATACATTATCTGTATCTTCCCACAAATTGCCCACATCCAAGATGGCGTCCGGAGAACTTCCTGTCTATGCTATCTTGCTGGAAACCGGAAATGAGGAAATACACATAATAGAATCGATTTCCACTATCATATACCCTATGTGTGCCCATATCTGTAATTATTCAAGTTTCTAGCTGATCCAATATGTTATTATGTTATTGTATACCTTTGATTCCTATTTTTGAACTTTCCCACAAATTGCCCACATCCAAGATGGCGTCCGGAGAACTTCCTGTCTATGCTATCTTGCTGAAAACAGGAAATGAGGAAATATGCACAGCAGAATCGATTTTCATCATCAGAGAAGGTATATAATCTCAAGGACCCCAAGCAGCAAGCATTCACTTTTGAGAAAGCTTCGGCGAAACGCGTCAAGTGAGGAAGAATTTTGGACTTTTATACAGGACTGGTTTTATAGTGTATTATTCACTTTTTACTTATTGTATTAAAGTATATATAATTTTTAAACTATCCAGTCATTTTTTTTTTTTTTGTCCTCCTTCCTATTTAATACTGCTTTGCTGCTATACCTGGGTCCACTATATCCCGAGGTGGGGATTATTCCACCTGAAATTCTCCAAACTAGAGCAGGTCGTTGCTCTAGTATATGTAAGTAGGATCATCTACTCTTACTACAATATTTTATATTTACGTACTAGACCATGTGGCGTATTTTACTCTTGTTTTTCATATAACGAATACTTACACCTATAAACTCACCAACGATCTGGAACCTCAAGAAATCCATAGACGGGGATTATTCCGTCCAAGCTCTTAACACCGAGCTGATATAGCTCCTCAAAGTGTGAGTGTGAATATAACGCATTTGTTCTTGTGGAATTATATCGTTCATACATACTGTACCATTATTTGTATCTTTGTTTCTCCTTTTTTTTTAAGTTACTCCGCTGGCCAGTATTTCTACTAAACGTATGTACAATTTCTGATCTCTAGCGCTGTTCACCTTTCTATTTTATCTGTCCATTTATCACAAGGTAGAGGGAACACCTTGTTGGTGAACTGCTGCTCACCCTTGAGAAGAGAGCGCTTATTACCCTTTTGCATTTGATACTTTCAGTTCCTTTATAAGCTAGCTCCTTCTGTGTTGAATATGTCTCTTTTTGAGTATAGAGACAATTATTGTATAGATGTCAATGATATTTTTAACAATATTAATCATGAGGATATCATAGAAGAACCACTCATAAAATTCGATAATATAGAGGAACTTCTAAAAGAATTAGAAAGTTCCCTCATCAAAGAGATGAAACTAAAATGGGAGGTGGCCACACTAAGTAAATATATACAGGAAAATATCACTCCAAGAGGTCTGAGACTTTTTAAAATGCCCACCTCAGATACAGATAATGTATCTTTTATGTCAGATTGGTATAAACATCTAGAGACATGCACTTTTGGACTAATGAAATCCCTTATTCAAGTAAAAAATGAGAAATTAACCACCCTAGATAAAAAAATAAATTCACTAAAAGAACAACTCACTCCCTTCAGTGACACACAGGAGTTTTTCGATACATCACTAAAGATTAAGAAAAACGTTGAAAGAATAGAAAGTGACATAAAAAAATTTAAGATAAGTAAATATAATAGAGATGTATATGATTACACACACAATCAAGTTAGGACCTATAACACAAAGAAACGTTACAACAACGGAAATAATACACACATAAGAAATCATCACCAGTACGACATGCACAAACCCACATATTCACCTGTTAAAAGTAATTTTCACAGACAGAGACTTCGATCATACCACGAACCTATGCACTTTAATCATTACAAAGCCAAAAAGCACTCCCCTATACACCAATACACAAGATCCCCCAAAACCTTTGACACATATGCTAATAAAGCAAGAGCTGACAATATACCAAAACAAGGCAAATTTCAAAAAGAAAAAATCTACACAAAAACCACAACCAACAAAACTGAAAGTAAACGATACAGATCAAAATCAAGGGAAAAATCACCCCAAATAGTAAGACCAAAAACTCACAGATATGCTTACAGACCAACATCCCCAAAGAGAAAAATTGACAAAGAGAACTACAGATGGGAAAAAGTCAATACTAAAACATATAAAAAAAACGAGAGAAGCCGCTCTAGATCGCCCACTGACGTACTAAGAAATAATAGGTACCATACTTTATCTTTTTCCGAACACCTAGACGAGACGTCTTTTTTAGAGATCCCCATAAACCAAGAATTACGTACAAACCATCTTCCCTTCACTCCCATCATAGGCCAGAAAAGATCCCTAGAGGAAGAAGAGCAGGAAGAAAACATGACCGCAATAAAAAAAGTCAGAGCAGACCGATTTTAAATATAGATGAAAAAACAAGCAATCACGGCATCTTCAACTTGTCTAATAAAGTACTAACCGGCATACAAATAAATGTTTTAAAAAAGGGACTTAAATACGCACCAACTAAAACTTTTAACAGCTTTCAGGCTTTTATTGATGTAAATAAATTTATAAGAAATGCGACTCTGAAAAGATTTTATGCATCTAAAAACTCAGATGAAAATAAAATTACAACTGAAATTGATTCAAATACAAATATTTATAAAAATAGTTTTTAAAAAAAAAGATCAACTTTTTATCCATCTTATTACAAATCTGGGGCATTAGAAATTTTTGAAAAGAAGGTAAATAGAGAACTTGGTAAACTAGAAACTAACCATAAATATGATAAATCCAATTTAAATAAAAAAGAAAGGGAAGCCATTAAACTTTTAAAAGAAGATGAATCCATTGTAATAAAACCGGCTGACAAGGGGGGTGGACTAGTTATTCTATCAAAGGAGATGTATGAGACTGAAGCCTATAAACAACTCAATGACCCACAAACGTACACTAAATTAAAAAAAGATCCCACAAGTGATATTAAGATCTTACTAACAAATCTTCTAAGAGAGGGTAAAGAGAAGGGGATTCTGACCTCAAAAGAATTTGATTATATTAATACACTATACCCTAAGATCCCTGTAATATATTTTCTACCTAAGATCCACAAAGACCCCATCAACCCACCCGGAAGGCCTATCGTCTCCGGCATAGATTCAATTCTGGCAAATCTTTCAGAATATATTGACATTATGCTCCAGCCATATGTGAAATTAAGCAAATCCTACTTAAAAGACACCATAGATCTCCTTAACACACTAAATAATATTACCTGGAAAGAAAATTACATTCTCATTACTAGCGATGTAAAATCACTATATACAATCATCCCACATGAAAAAGGGATCTCAGCGGTTAAATCAATTTTAGAAAAACATAAAGATATGGATTCTGCTCAAATCGAATTTATTTTAAAGGGAATTGATCTTATTTTACACCACAACTATTTCTGGTTTGCAGACGCTTTTTACCTTCAGATAACAGGGACAGCCATGGGGACCAGGTTTGCGCCCAGCTATGCCAACCTATTCATGACGGAATGGGAAAATAGATGGATATGGGAGGGACATGGCTGGTGCGCAAACCTGGTCTCATATCATCGCTATATCGATGATCTCCTCTTTATATGGGAAGGACCCATGTCTTCAGCAGAATCCTTCATAAATTACTTAAACCAGAATAATGAAGGTATAATTTTAACTTCCAATTTTAGTAACCATACAGTAACCTTTTTAGATTTAGAACTTTATGTTAAAGAGAACACACTTTGCACTAAAACACATTTTAAGGAAGTACATACTAACACCTTTATCAGCTATGACAGCTGCCACAACCCCATATGGCTTAATGGAATACCCAAAAGCCAATTTCTTAGACTGAAAAGAAACTGTTCAGAAGCATCAGTATTCCACACTCAAGCAACTAACATGAAACAAAAGTTCATACAAAAAGGCTACAACCCCAAAACAATAGACAAAACTATAATATCAATAGATGAGACACAGAGGGAATCACTATTGCTTCAAAAACCACCTAAGGACCCTCAAACCAACAGATTCACCCTTCCTCTGATATTCGACTATAATAACAAAAACAAACATATCAAAAAGATTATTAACAAAAATTGGCATCTACTTAAAGAGGATCCAATACTAAGTAAAGCCCTACCAGATAAACCCACTATAATATACAGAGGTGCACCTAATCTAAAACTACAACTCACAAATAATTTCACTAGAAATCAAAACATACAAAAAAACAATTTTTTAACTATTAATAAAGGTTTTTTTAGATGTAACACGTGCATATCATGTAGAAAAGCACACAAAATGGAAAAATGCACATCAGAGTTTAAGTCTAACAGAAACAAAAAGCTCTTTAACATTAATGAAATTTTAACATGCAATAGTAATAACGTAATCTACATGTTAGAGTGTCCATGTGGACTACAATACGTTGGCAGAACAATAAGGCCATTGAAAGTAAGAATTAGTGAACACTGCCGTAATATTGAAAAAGGCTACAAAAATCACTCTGTATCTGCGCACTTTTTACAGCACAACAAGGACCCCAGCCTGTTAAAATTCTTGGGTATTGCTAAATATAAACCACATTGGAGAGGGGGCGATACCATCAGAAACATAGGCAAGTTAGAAATGGAGTGGGTCTATCGTTTAGACACCCTCCACCCAAATGGACTTAATATAGAATTCGATTTGGTTCATTTTTTATAACTCTCCTTTTTTTTTTTTTTTTTTTTTTTTATAACTCATTTTGTAAAATCCATTTTTTATAACTTATGTTCTATAATCCACTTTCAATGGGTGTTTATAAATTCCTTTACACCCTTTTCATGCAGAGACTTCTGTGTTTTTATACTATTTATATTACCCCTAGCTGTATATGCATGTCCCCTTTCCATTTAAAGTATGCCCTTTTCCGATATGGCATCCTTTGAGCTCAATTTCTGTCATTAGCCCACATTCCAAATGGCGGCCGGAATAGTTTTGTTTATGACACTATTAAGTAATTTATTATTATATATTTTATATCACCTATATGCTCTATGTGTATCCATTTCTGTAATTGTTTAAGTTATTAGCTGATCCGATATGTTATTATATTATGGTATACCTCTGATCTCTATTTTTGAATTTTCCCACAAATTGCCCACATCCAAGATGGCGTCCGGAGAACTTCCTGTCTATGCTATCTTGCTGGAAACCGGAAATGAGGAAATACACATAATAGAATCGATTTCCACTATCATATACCCTATGTGTGCCCATATCTGTAATTATTCAAGTTTCTAGCTGATCCAATATGTTATTATGTTATTGTATACCTTTGATTCCTATTTTTGAACTTTCCCACAAATTGCCCACATCCAAGATGGCGTCCGGAGAACTTCCTGTCTATGCTATCTTGCTGAAAACAGGAAATGAGGAAATATGCACAGCAGAATCGATTTTCATCATCAGAGAAGGTATATAATCTCAAGGACCCCAAGCAGCAAGCATTCACTTTTGAGAAAGCTTCGGCGAAACGCGTCAAGTGAGGAAGAATTTTGGACTTTTATACAGGACTGGTTTTATAGTGTATTATTCACTTTTTACTTATTGTATTAAAGTATATATAATTTTTAAACTATCCAGTCATTTTTTTTTTTTTTTTTTTTTTGTCCTCCTTCCTATTTAATACTGCTTTGCTGCTATACCTGGGTCCACTATATCCCGAGGTGGGGATTATTCCACCTGAAATTCTCCAAACTAGAGCAGGTCGTTGCTCTAGTATATGTAAGTAGGATCATCTACTCTTACTACAATATTTTATATTTACGTACTAGACCATGTGGCGTATTTTACTCTTGTTTTTCATATAACGAATACTTACACCTATAAACTCACCAACGATCTGGAACCTCAAGAAATCCATAGACGGGGATTATTCCGTCCAAGCTCTTAACACCGAGCTGATATAGCTCCTCAAAGTGTGAGTGTGAATATAACGCATTTGTTCTTGTGGAATTATATCGTTCATACATACTGTACCATTATTTGTATCTTTGTTTCTCCTTTTTTTTTAAGTTACTCCGCTGGCCAGTATTTCTACTAAACGTATGTACAATTTCTGATCTCTAGCGCTGTTCACCTTTCTATTTTATCGGTGTTTTGCCATTACTCGCGTGGAACTAAAAATGGATATGCAAACAGGCGAACACCGCTGAGTCCTCCAGACCTCCATAAATTCGTACTGTAATTACTGAACGTTCCGCCGTTTGGTAGAAAGACTTAACAGACTATGGGGATTCTAGCGACCACCGAGATTCGACTGGATGGCACGAATTTCATACCTTTTCATCGTACGAACGAGGACCGACCGCAAGGCCAAAACTTATGGAACTATTTTCGGCTAGTTGGTCTGTGCGGTCGGTCAAAACTTTGGAACCCTATAACTCCCGAACCATTTATCCGAATAGACTGATTTTTGGATATGTTGTTCCCCCTGTTTTTGGGGTACATCCAGAACTTGGGTAAAATACTGTATGTGTTAATTATGTTAAATGGTTATCTGAGGGGAGGGGATGTGTGGGTTGTACCATGTATATGATTGGTGATTTTATGCCTCCCCCTGGGTGTGTTCTTTTTGTATGCAACTGTAATAAAAAGCAGGCTGGGTGTTCCAGTCCTGAGTTCTTCTTGACCCTTCAAAACGTAGCCTCGTCTCGTTCTTGGAAGGGGATTATTTGGGAATATTACTCTGCTCTTTTTACAGCTGAACCTGACTCTCCCTCTGGATATCGTGAATGGGATTATACCAGCTTTACTTTGACACAGCAGCTTGCAGGGAAAAGGACGTCACCAACGGCTGATACCCTCTCACTACCCGGGTAGCCGTTACAACAGCGTCTTACTTTTATTCCAAGAGCAGAAAGTTAAAGCAACGTCAATTTAGTTTATTTTAGTTTAGATTACTCTATGTCATGAATATGCTTAAGTAATAATTCAACTTAAAAAAATGTGCAAGATCAATCCTGTACCTCTATGTCATAATGTTTCAAAATGCGCTGGAGGACTCCCTTTGGGGTACCTCCCAAGCGACTGTATAAAGCCCCTGCACTACAAAAATAAAGAATTTAAAAAAAAAAAAGATAGAAACATAGAAACATAGAATGTGACGGCAGATAAGAACCATCTAGTCTGCCCAGTTTTCTAAATACTTTCATTAGTCCCTGGCCTTATCTTATAGTTAGGATAGCCTTATGCCTATCCCACGCATGCTTAAACTCCTTTACTGTGTTAACTTCTACCACTTCAGCTGGAAGGCTATTCCATGCATCCACTACCCTCTCAGGAAAGTAATACTTCCTGATTATTTTTAAACCTTTGTCCCTCTAATTTAAGACTATGTCCTCTTGTTGTGGTAGTTTTTCTTCTTTGAAATATAGTCTCCTCCTTTACTGTGTTGATTCCCTTTATGTATTTAAATGTTTCTATCATATCCCCCCTGTCTCGTCTTTCCTCCAAGCTATACATGTTAAGATCCTTTAACCTTTCCTGGTACGTTTTATCCTGCAATCCATGAACCAGTTTAGTAGCCCTTTTTTGAACTCTCTCTAAGGTATCAATATCCTTCTGAAGATATGGTCTCCAGTACTGTGTACAGTACTCCAAGTGAGGTCTCCCCAGTGTTCTGTACAATGGCATGAGCACTTCCCTCTTTCTACTGCTAATGCCTCTCCCTATACAACCAAGCATTCTGCTAGCATTTCCTGCTGCTCTATTACATTGTCTGCCTACCTTTAAGCCATCAGAAATAATCACCCCTAAATCCCTTTCCTCAGATGTTGAGGTTAGGACTCTATTGAATATTCTGTACTCTGCCCTTGGGTTTTTACGTCCAAGATGCATTATCTTGCACTCATCTACATTAAATGTCAGTTGCCACAACTCTGACCATTTTTCTAGTTTACCTAAATCATTTGCCATTTGGTTTATCCCTCCTGGAACATCAACCTTGTTACATATCTTAGTATCATCCGCAAAAAGACACACCTTACCATCAAGACCTTCTGCAATATCACTAATAAAATTATTAAAGAGAATGGGTTCAAGTACAGTTCCCTGAGGTACCCCACTGGTGAAAAGCCCAAGCTTCGAATATACTCCATTGACTACAACCCTCTGTTGCCTGTCACTCAGCACTGCCTTACCCATTCAACAATATTGGAATCCAAACTCAAAGATTGCAGTTTATTGATAAGCCTTATATGTGCTTCCCTGCCTCCCTAGAGCAGTGGGACCAAAAGCCAGCCCCCTGGTGGCCGTTTGCACGGTCCAAGACCGAGAAAGGACTTCTCATTCTCAGATAACATTTAAACCCGCTCATTAATCATTTCCTGGAACCATCCAATAAGAGTAATCTACCAGATTCTATAAAACTAATTTTAATTTGCCTAAAAAGATATCTTATCTTATTTTAGAGCAAATCAATACACCTGGATAAAAACAACGGTATGCTAACATGTGATAATATCACTGTAACAACGGACAGACAAGTACCAATTACAGACATACAGCAGTAAAACATCCCCACAATGCATCCTGGCTTCCTCCCCTCTGCCCTGGAGAAGTAATTCAATTATCTCCCAGGACAAAGGCAAAACTCCATTACACACGTGGGGACACAAAACAGACTATCACTTTAAAATACATAAAGACACATTTTATACATAAAACACAGACATGTAACATATCCCCAGATAGCTCAGGTCTGAGTGCACATTATTAGGTGAATGGCACTCATACCACATGAATACAGTTTAATTGCCATGGAGTTAGAGTCTTTAATTACACGAATTGGCTCCATGGCATAGCTATCTGGGTTAACATTCACATAAAATAAACTACCGAATTTACATGCATTCGGTTAAATATATACGAATTAGAACCAGGGGCTGGAGGTTCAGCGGTTAATTATTTAATCTTCTCTGTCACTAATGTCTGGGTTTAGAATTATTTGTATTCAATTAACATCTAGGCAGAGCATCCATCCCCCGGTCATTGTATCACTTGGCTTGTGTATCACTTGGCTTGGCTTATACAAAGCATTCCTTAGCTCAGGCTAGTGTTTAGTTACAAAAAGGATAGAAATTTTTTTGTCTTTGTTAGCTTGAGGATAGCAAAATGGAATCTGCTCTGTTCTGAGTGACTCTGGCAATATACACTTTTAATTTCTATCATAGCACAAAATGTCTGCCGATATAAATATCCTGACATAACCCCCCTTAGTGCATATCATAGCCTAGTTAATTTAGCCTATGAATAAGCACTATAGAGTTACAAGACATATTGTGCAATCACATTATTTCTAACATAAACATATAAATGAAAATGTTTGTATATTTTTGTACCTGTAAGAGTTTTGAACTTTACACTTAGTACAATCAACCATAATATCATTATTATCATAGCACACCCAATAACAATTTTAACATGGGTGAACCAGTCAACACGAGCAATAAGGTCAGTATCTAGCTCAGAGTATTTAAATGTGTCCACAGAAATGTTATCTTTTCTGATTGACATTTGGATAGTGTGGTTGGGCTTATGGTCCAGCGAGAACTTTAGATTAGGATCTAGAGGGATATCTAGATTCTGGAAGGGATCCACCATCTCAATAGCACTTTCGATGACGTCAGTGTACACTGTGTATAGCGTAACGTCACCAATGGTGATACGAGAGTCGTGGGGTACCTTGATCAGTGAGACAGGTGCTGGTAAGGCAATTACTTTATTAGTCACCTGGTCCCTGCAAAAAACACTCATGTTTTTAAGACACGTGCTTACCAACCATTTATCTTTTACTAAGATAGCATGTACTAACGCATTACTGTCGGTTTTTGACATAGTTACTTGACATGTTTCAGAGCCATGTTTAAGGTACTCGATCCCACACAAAGCATTGGTAGAATCGTACACAAAATGTTTTCCATCACATTGGAAATTATTGTCTTTGAATTTTTCACAGTCATTCAAAATGGGTATTGAATACCAATCTGTTACCCACGGTTGAAAAGCCAAAACATCTGGGGTTTGGACTTTTACGTGGATATTTTCCTTCCATGACCGACGTTGTAAATAGTTTTCATTTGAAAAATGTTTTTGGGAGTTACATAAAAATCAAATCTCCATACGTTCCGGGTCAATTAAGAGAGGTATAGCGCTCCCCATCGCATAGGCCAGATTTAATTGCATAGGCTCAATTGTTTCTAAATCCACATTGGCAAGTATCGCAAGAACAATAACCTTGGATACAAAATACAGAGGTATGCATCCCCCTGCCATTTCGATCATTCCAGTTTGCACTTCGTCAAGAAAAGCAAGGGTGTGGAACAATATTGGGTCAGGCAAAAATAGAAGTTCACGCTTAAATAAGTCATGACTTTGGTGCAACTCAGTGGACTTGGCAATTAACTCCGAATGCAAATTTGTTGTAACAACTGTGTTTTCCACAATAGTTAACATGTCCTGGAGAAGTGTTCTTTGCTGTTTTATCACCTGATGAATATCGTTAATGTGTTGCTTTATCGCATAGATTTCCATATCCAGCTTTTGGACAGTAATAGAGTTGGCTGCAGACATTCCAGTTGCGACAACTGCACCGACAGTGGCACAAACGAATGCAACAATTATAGCGGTGAGGAACCTTTTTGGTCGGTCGCTCATCGAAATAGAACTGGATACAAATGGTTTCCGGGCTTGCTCCAAGATGTTTCGCACACGGTCCTGTGCTCTTTGGAGGTGCATCTGGTACCAAGTCTGTAAATCATCGATGAAATGTTGTATGCCTTACCGATGGAAATCTTGGGGTCCAAGCTGACGAACACACGTCGGGTCAGGATCCTCTTCTCTGTCAAGATGAACCCTGGTGTCTCTTGAATCAGGATGCCAGAGGATGGTCCCATCTCTGCAATCGGGTCAGTCCATAGCTCTTGGCACAGGAGCAGTACGATCCAGAAACACTCCACATCCTTCTTGGACATCTTTCGACAGTCACGGATCAGGAACTCGTTTCAGACTTATCTACTAATGATTCAAGATTTGTTAAGTATACAAACTTATAACAGTGTGACATCACTTGGCCTAGGACAACACATTATTACGATTCATCAACATATGTATTCTCTCTAATTCTATTTTTATAACTTCATCCCTCACTACATTTATTACTGACTCCTCAGCAATATGCCTATAGCAGTTAAACAAGCTAGTAACCTGCTTAGAAAATGTAGTTATTGGATGGCAAGGAAATGGTTAATGACATGAACGTACATGAGATCATGGCACATCACAACATTTCACATCATACAATTCCTTTTTTTGTGGTTTTTAAATCGTAGTAGGTCTTAACCCCTGTCGCTGCTTTTTCTAGATTCTTTTGGGCAAAAGCAAACGCTTGCTGTAAATGCTTGCGCAAATCTTCGATATACTGATGCGTAGTGGCAGCATTGATCAAGTTATGATCCGAAGTACGATATAGTAAATGCTGTGGTAAAACCATCTTTCTTCCTGTTATCAATTCAAAAGGTGACAATTTGGTAGCAGTGCTAGGTGTAGCTCTAATCCCCATTAAAACTAGGGGCAATTTAATGTCCCAGTCTTTACCAGACTCCTTAACATACTTTTTCAGAATATTAACGATAGACTGGTTATATCGCTCTACCCCCCCGCTAGACGCAGCGCGGTATGCAATATGTATAGTGATGTCGCGAACATGACATTTTCGGTTCGCGAACAGCGAACGGGAACTTCCGCAAACGTTCGCGAAACGGCGAACCGGGCGAACCGCCATTGACTTCAATGGGCAGGCGAATTTTAAAACCCACAGGGACTCTTTCTGGCCACAAAAGTGATGGAAAAGTTGTTTCAAGGGGACTAACACCTGGACTGTGGCATGCCGGAGGGGGATCCATGGCAAAACTCCCATGGAAAATTACACAGTTGATGCAGAGTCTGGTTTTAATCCATAAAGGGCATAAATCACCTAACATTCCTAAATCACAATGGATATGGATTGACACCTGACATATGACATATTGACACCTTGACATATGGATTGACACCTGTCCTCAGAGACCCTGATACACAGTGACACAGAGCAGAATAGGGACTGTTCACCCTACATAGTGTCACTTGGCAGGTATGGATTGACACCTGTCCTCAGAGACCATAATACACACTGACACAGAGCAGAATAGAGACTGTTCCCCCTACATAGGGTCACTTGGCAGATATGGATTGACACCTGTCCTCAGAGCCCCTGATACACACTGACACAGAGCAGAATAGAGACTGTTCCCCCTACATAGGGTCACTTGGCAGATATGGATTGACACCTGTCCTCAGAGACCATGATACACACTGACACAGAGCAGAATAGAGACTGTTCCCCCTACATAGGGTCACTTGGCAGATATGGATTGACACCTGTCCTCAGAGATCATGATACACACTGACACAGAGCAGAATAGAGACTGTTCACCCTACATAGTGTCACTTGGCAGGTATGGATTGACACCTGTCCTCAGAGACCATAATACACACTGACACAGAGCAGAATAGAGACTGTTCCCCCTACATAGGGTCACTTGGCAGATATGGATTGACACCTGTCCTCAGAGCCCCTGATACACACTGACACAGAGCAGAATAGAGACTGTTCCCCCTACATAGGGTCACTTGGCAGATATGGATTGACACCTGTCCTCAGAGACCATGATACACACTGACACAGAGGAGATTAGAGACTGTTCCCCCTACATAGGGTCACTTGGCAGATATGGATTGACACCTGTCCTCAGAGATCATGATACACACTGACACAGAGCAGAATAGAGACTGTTCCCCGTACATAGGTGTCAGGATCGGGACAGGGATCCAACACGCAGAGTACAAAGAGTGGAAAGGTACGTATACCGGGCCTTAGAATGGCCGGACTAACGTACCGAGAGTAATAGAGAATAGTCAGAGACAAGCCGAGGTCGAGGGAACGGGAAGACAGATAAGCGAGAGACAAGCCGGGTCAAGGGAGAACAGAGAAGCAGGGAAGTACAACAAGCCGAGTCAAAACCAAATAGAGCAAACTAGAATACCAGAGCACTGAGTGACTAGACAAGCTAGAACCACGACAGGGCAATGAGCTGAAGAGATAAGTAAGCTTAAATACCCTGGCTCCGGATGGTAAGCACGCCTCTGACAAGTGCCGATTGGATATCGGACACTTGAGTGACAGGTCGCTCGTGATAGCGTCATGACGTCACGTATTGAGCGTCCTGCTAGAAAAGGACGTGGATTCCTCGCGGCCGGTGTTTAAGTGGCTGGATGAACCGCGAGGAACGGGGGAAACAGCTCGCCTGGACGGATAAACCACCAAGTCTCTACCTCCCTTAGAGGTAGAGGCCTCAGGTACCCTGACAGTACCCCCCCTCTCAGATACGCCCACCGGGCGGAAGGAACCGGGGCGAGATGGGAAGCGGAGGTGAAATGCTCTGCGAAGGCGAGAAGCATGAACGTCCTCCTGAGGTACCCAACTCCTCTCCTCAGGACCATATCCCCTCCAGTTGACCAGATATTGCAATTTTCCCCTTGAAATTCTGGAATCAACGATGGAGCTGACCTCGTACTCCTCCCGACCCTCCACCTGAACAGGACGAGGTGAGGAGACCTTAGAGGAGAATTTGTTGCAAATAAGAGGTTTCAACAAGGAGACATGAAAAGAGTTAGGGATGCGTAAGGCAGGTGGCAGAGCAAGGCGATACGCAACCGGATTGATACGAGTGAGAACCCTGTAAGGACCTATGTAGCGAGGAGCAAATTTCATAGATGGAACTTTTAGTCGAATATTCTTAGTACTTAACCATACCCTATCCCCAGGAACAAAAACAGGAGCCGCTCTTCTATGCTTGTCAGCGTGTTTCTTGAACAACGAGGAACTATGTAACAGAATTTGCCGAGTCTGATCCCATAATTTCTTCAGGTTGGCGACATGATCATCAACCGACGGTATCCCCTGAGAAGAGGAAACCGAAGGAAAAATCGAAGGATGAAAGCCATAGTTCATGAAGAAAGGGCTAGAGCGAGTTGAATCGCAAACAAGGTTATTGTGTGCGAACTCCGCCCAAGGAATCAGACCGACCCAATCGTCCTGGTGTTCGGAAACAAAGCAACGCAGATACTGTTCGATCTTTTGATTGGTACGTTCAGCAGCTCCGTTAGACTGAGGGTGATAGGCCGAGGAGAAGTTCAATTTGATGCCCATTTGAGAACAAAAGGATCTCCAGAAACGTGAGACAAATTGAGAACCTCTATCAGAAACAATCTCCGAAGGAATCCCATGTAGGCGAAAAACCTCTCTTGCAAAAATCTCCGCCAATTCAGGAGAAGTCGGAAGTTTAGGTAATGGCACGAAATGGGCCATCTTAGTAAATCTATCCACCACCGTGAGAATAACAGTCTGTCTCTTGGAAGCAGGCAAATCAACGATAAAGTCTATGGACAAACAGGACCAAGGTTTCTCAGGAATGTCCAAGGGGTGCAACAGGCCACATGGAGATGCATGAGGTAGTTTAGTCTTGGCACAAGTTTCACAAGCTGCGACGAACTCCTCAATATCTTTTCGAAGTGAAGGCCACCAGAAATCCTTGGATATCAAAGAGTATGTCTTGCGAATACCAGGATGACCAGCTATTTTACTTTCGTGAAAACATTGTAAGAGCTCCAGTCGAAGTTCAGGAGGAACAAAGTTTCTTCCCTCAGGAGTGTTTCCGGGAGCTAGATGTTGTGACTTCAAGATCTGGTCAAGTAGCGGAGAATGAATTTTGAGACTGGTATTAGCAATAATATTGCATTTGGGTACAATGGAGGACATAAGTGGTTCAACTGAAACAGAGGGCTCATATTGGCGAGATAGCGCATCGGCTTTAGAATTCTTTGACCCAGGTCTGTAAGTCAGAACGTAATTGAAATGGGTAAGAAACAACGACCAACGAGCCTGCCTGGAGGACAACCGCTTAGCCTCTCCGATATAAGACAAATTTTTGTGGTCAGTTAGAATGGTAACAGGATGTAATGTACCTTCCAATAAATGTCTCCACTCTTTCAAAGCCTTGATAACCGCTAGTAATTCTCTGTCACCAATGTCATATCTGCTTTCAGTACCGGTCAATTTTTTAGAGAAAAATCCACATGGATGTAATGGTTTATCAACCCCCAACCTTTGAGATAGGACAGCACCTAAACCAGTCTCTGATGCGTCTACCTCAAGTAGAAAAGGCAGAGAAGTGTCGGGGTGAACTAAAATTGGAGCGGAAGCGAAAAGCTCCTTGAGAGTTTTGAACGCAAGGAGAGCTTCAGTAGTCCAATTCTTAGTATCAGCCCCCTGTTTGGTCATATTAGTGATAGGTGCGATAATGGAAGAATAGCCCTTAATAAAGCGCCTATAATAATTAGAAAAACCAATAAATCTCTGTACGGCTTTAAGACCTTTGGGTAAAGGCCACTCTAGAATGGATTGGAGCTTATCCGGATCCATCTTAAATCCCTCCCCAGAGATCACATAGCCGAGAAAGGTTACCTGGGTTTGATCAAAGCTACATTTCTCCAACTTGCAGTACAAGCCATGCTGGAGAAGCTTGTGCAAAACCCTCCTGACTTGCTTGTGATGAGTCTCAATCTCACTAGAATGAATGAGTATATCATCTAGGTATACAATGACGCAATCTTGCTGAAATTCCCTAAGAACCTCATTTATCAGATCCTGGAATACAGCTGGCGCATTGCATAACCCAAAAGGCATAACAGTATACTCATAGTGACCATATCGAGTATTGAATGCCGTCATCCACTCATGTCCCTGCTGGATTCTCACCAAGTTATATGCCCCTCTGAGGTCTAACTTGGTGAAAATTGTAGAGCCCTTCAAACGATCGAAGAGTTCGGTGATCAAGGGAATCGGGTAGGCATTTTTAATGGTTATCTTATTCAAGCCTCGATAATCAATACAAGGCCTCAAAGAACCATCTTTCTTTTTAACAAAAAAAAATCCAGCCCCGGCAGGGGAGGAGGACCTCCTGATGAATCCCTTGTCTAAATTCTCGTGAATATACTCCTCTAGAACTGAGTTCTCTTTAGTAGATAATGGGTATACATGACCTCTAGGAGGCATGGTACCAGGGAGTAGGTTAATTTTGCAATCAAAGGACCTGTGTGGGGGTAAGGTATCGGCTTTCTTTTTGTCAAATACTGCCTTTAAATCTAGATACTGAGGCGGAATTTGTGTCTCTGTAGGATTGTCAGAGGTAGTCGATGTGTTAGTTAATCCGAGAGGTAAGACCTTCCGCAAGCATTTTTCTTGACAATTCTCTCCCCACGAAACTATCTCCCCTGACTCCCAATTAATAATAGGGTTGTGTCTCCTCAACCAGGAGTACCCCAGGGCTATGGGAATAGACGGAGAAGAAATGAGCATTAAGGATATATCCTCTTTATGTAGGATGCCAACAGTTAAGTTAATCGGTATGGTCTCATGGAAAATAACAGGCTCAAGTAACGGTCTACCATCGATGGCCTCAACAGCCAGTGGTGTCTCTTTTAACTGGGATGGGATAGCATGCTTGGCAACAAAACCCTGATCTATAAAGCTCTCAGCAGCTCCAGAATCGATTAGTGCCATAGTCTTTACTACTCCCTTCTCCCACCTCAAAGAAACGGGTAACAGAAGCCTGAACTCTTTGTAGTTGTGAATAGAGGACAAAGTAGAAACACCCAAGGCCTGTCCTCTAGAGAAACTTAGGTGCGAGCGTTTCCCGAACGATTAGGACAATTTAGGCGTAAATGTCCTCTGACTCCACAATACATACATAAACCCTCCCTTCTTCTGTACTGTCTCTCTCTCTCTGTGAGATGAGTACTGCCTATCTGCATAGGTTCAGAAATACGTAAGTCCTCGAACTCAGAATTTTGAAAGGTAGGCGCTAGTTTAAAGGAGGGTCTACGGGTCCTATCTCGAGTGTTCTGCCTCTCTCTTATGCGTTCATCAATACGAGATATAAAAGAAATTAAATCCTCCAAATTCTCAGGGAGTTCTCTAGTAGCGACCTCGTCAAGAATTACATCTGATAACCCATTCAGAAACACATCTATATAAGCCTGTTCGTTCCATTTAACTTCTGCCGCCAAGGACCTGAACTCTAGTGCATAGTCCACAAGTGTTCGATTGTCCTGTCTAAGGCGCAACAGTAATCTAGCTGCATTGACCTTTCTACCAGGAGGGTCAAAAGTTCTTCTAAACGCAGCTACAAAGGCATTATAATTATAGACTAGTGGATTATCATTCTCCCATAAAGGATTGGCCCATCTCAGAGCTTTCTCAATGAGTAAAGTAATAACAAATCCAACCTTCGCTCTATCTGTAGGATAAGAGCGGGGTTGTAATTCGAAATGGATGCTAATCTGGTTCAGAAAACCACGGCACTTCTCCGGTGACCCGCCATAACGTACTGGTGGGGTAATACGGGAAGAAGCACCTACAGTGGCTACCTCTAGACCTGAGACTGCAGGAGAAATAGAAGGAGTACGTGTCTCCTCAGGTGGGTTACTAGCACGAGACAAAAGTGCCTGTAGTGCTAAAGCCATCTGATCCATCCTATGCTCCATGGCGTCAAACCTGAGATCAGAAGAACCAAGCTGACTGTTTGTACCTGCAGGATCCATTGGCCCTGTCGTAATGTCAGGATCGGGACAGGGATCCAACACGCAGAGTACAAAGAGTGGAAAGGTACGTATACCGGGCCTTAGAATGGCCGGACTAACGTACCGAGAGTAATAGAGAATAGTCAGAGACAAGCCGAGGTCGAGGGAACGGGAAGACAGATAAGCGAGAGACAAGCCGGGTCAAGGGAGAACAGAGAAGCAGGGAAGTACAACAAGCCGAGTCAAAACCAAATAGAGCAAACTAGAATACCAGAGCACTGAGTGACTAGACAAGCTAGAACCACGACAGGGCAATGAGCTGAAGAGATAAGTAAGCTTAAATACCCTGGCTCCGGATGGTAAGCACGCCTCTGACAAGTGCCGATTGGATATCGGACACTTGAGTGACAGGTCGCTCGTGATAGCGTCATGACGTCACGTATTGAGCGTCCTGCTAGAAAAGGACGTGGATTCCTCGCGGCCGGTGTTTAAGTGGCTGGATGAACCGCGAGGAACGGGGGAAACAGCTCGCCTGGACGGATAAACCACCAAGTCTCTACCTCCCTTAGAGGTAGAGGCCTCAGGTACCCTGACAATAGGGTCACTAGGCGGATATGGATTGACACCTGTCCTCAGAGCCCCTGATACACTCTGACACAGAGCAGAATAGGGACTGTTCCCCCTACATAGGGTCACTTGGCAGATATGGATTGACACCTGTCCTCAGAGACCTAATTGTGTAATAATGGTAATACTATTACCTATTATATAATATTGGCAGGGGCAAGGACATTCCCTCTAAATAGATGGGTATAGGCAGAGAGTATGGAGACCGGAGTGATAAAGTGTCAATAAGGTCATATAAAATTAAATGTATCACAGACACACAGCCACCCTTTCTCTTAGCTAGTTTCCAGAAATGCTGGATAGGTAGAAGGGCTATAAATTCTCAGAGAGGTCTAAGAAGAATCCTCTAAACTAGCCCTAATCTCCTTAAGCACCTTCAAGGGTGTTCTAAGCTAAAGCTCAATCTAAACGTTTAGATGACTGCCTGATTTCCCATCACAGATGCTGGCTAGGAATAACAGTGTGCAAGACAAAGAGTCTAAGTGCCCATAGTGCAGTAAAGTGCCCCTAGTGAAGTGAAAAAGATAATAACGAGCAGGCGCCCAAGAGAATAACGAGCTGGCGCCCTATCATGGGACGTGTATATGGCATCGATTTTAGGAACCGAGAGATGGAAAAAGATGCTTGGTCGGTCCTCCTACTTCAAATTTGGGGCACTGCGCGTGCAATCTAATGTGCCACCAGATAGGAGTGATGTGTTAAGTAGTACTATTCCTATCAGTTTAATCCCTGTTATGTGCCTTTTTTTTTGTTTGTTTTTTTAAGCCACAGTGCAGCACCAGAGGGCCGAAAAATTAGGCATGTACACATGCCTGAAAAATTAGGTATTGTTGCAGCCGCTGCTGTAGCAGCAACCATAACAATTGATGTTTGTTTCCCAGGCAGAAAGTGCCCTAAAACATTGCGGCTTGAACCGTAGTTGGTGGCGGATAAGTCACGCAAGTCAACCGGCATTCAGAGCTAAAATACAGCAGCGTGTGGACCATTTTTAGCCCAAGGCAGCTCATCTCATCAGGCCTTTTTTAGTTGAATGTATCGCCCACTGTCAGTCCCTTCGGGATCCATCCCTCATTCATCTTAATAAAGGTGAGGTAATCTAGACTTTTTTGACCTAGGTGACTTCTCTTCTCAGTGACAATACCTCCTGCTGCACTGAAGGTCCTTTCTGACAGGACACTTGAAGCGGGGCAGGCCAGAAGTTCTATCGCAAATTGGGATAGCTCAGGCCACAGGTCAAGCCTGCACACCCAGTAGTCAAGGGGTTCATCGCTCCTCAGAGTGTCGATATCTGCAGTTAAGGCGAGGTAGTCTGCTACCTGTCGGTCGAGGGTGGACCCCGAAGGGCTGTGGCGATGCGTAGGACTTAAAAAGCTCTGCATGTCCTCCATCAACAACACGTCTTTAAAGTGTCCTGTCCTTGCCGGCGTGGTCGTGGGAGGAGGAGGATGACTTTCACCTCTTCCCCTGTTGGATTCCCGTTGTGCTGTGACATCACCCTTATCCGCTATGTAAAGCATACTTTTTTATTTATTTTGCAAATGCTGCATCCTTTCCGACTTGTTGTAATTCGGTAACATTTCCGCCACTTTCTGCTTATACCGGGGGTCTAGTAGCGTGGACACCCAGTACAGGTCGTTCTCTTTTAGCCTTTTTATACGAGGGTCCCTCAACAGGCACGACAGCATGAAAGACCCCATTTGCACAAGGTTGGATGCCGAGCTACTCATTTCCTGTTCCTCCTCCTCAGTGATCTCAATGAAGGTATGTTCTTCCCCCCAGCCACGTACAACACCACGGGTACCAGATAGGTGACAACGAGCACCCTGGGATGCCTTTTGTGGTTGGTCTTCCTCGTCCTCCTCTAAGCCACACTCCTCCTCTGACTCCTCTTCCTCACAATCCTCTTCCAGCGTTGTCGCAGGTCCAGCAAGCAATGCTGATAAGGCTGTTTCTGGTGGTGATGGTGACCACAACTCTTCCTCTTCACGCTCATCTACGGCCTGATCCAGCACTCTTCGCAGGGCATGCTCCAGTAAGAGAACAAATGGTATGATGTCGCTGATGGTGCCTTTGGTGCGACTGACTAGGTTTGTCACCTCCTCAAAAGGACGCATGAGCCTACAGGCATTGCGCATGAGCGTCCAGTAACATGGTAAAAAAATTCCCAGCTCCCCAGAGGCTGTCCTAGCACCCCGGTCATACAAATATTCATTAACGGCTTTTTCTTGTTGGAGCAGGCGGTCGAACATTAGGAGTGTTGAATTCCAACGTGTAGGGCTGTCGCAAATCAAATCTCAAATCAAATCAAATCTCACTGGCATGTTGTTTCGCCGCTGGATATCTGCAAAGTGCGCCATGGCCGGGTAAAAACGCCTGAAATGGCCACACACCTTCCTGGCCTGCTTCAGGTAGTCCTGTAAGCCTGTGTACTTATGCACAAAGCATTGTACGATCAGATTACACACATGTGCCATGCACGGCACATGTGTCAACTTGCCCAACTTCAATGCCGCCAACAAATTTGTTCTGTTGTCACAAACCACTTTGACGATATCCAGTTGCTGCGGAGTCAGCCACTTTTCCACCTGTGCGTTCAGGGCGGACAGGAGGGCTTGTCCGGGTGACTCTCTGCTTTCAAGCAAGTCAAACCCAAGACAGAGTGACACTGCCGTATCCGGGATGTGGAATATTACATGGGGAGCTGGGGGGTTGCCGTTGATGTGGAGCAAGACGCAGCAGCAGAAGAGGACTCAGTCGAGGAGGTTATGGAAGAGGATAGAGTAGGAGGAGTAGAGGAGGTGGCAGCAGGCCTGCCTGCAAGTCGTGGCGGTGTCACCAACTCCTCTGCAGAGCCACGCATTACATGTTTGGCAGCTGTCAGCAGGTTTACCCAATGCGCAGTGTAGGTGATATACCTGCCCTGACCATGCTTTGCAGACCAGGTATCAGTGGTCAGATGGACCCTTGCCCCAACACTGTGTGCCAGACATGCCATTACTTCCTTTTGCACAAACGAGTACAGGTTGGGGATTGCCTTTTCTGCAAAGAAATTTCGTCCGGGTACCTTCCACTGCGGTATCCCAATAGCCACAAATTTTTTGAACGCCTTGTATGGTAAAAGCTGGCGGGCTAATAGTTCAGACAAGCCAGCTGTCAGATGCTGGGCAAGGGGGTGACTTTGTGACATTGGCTTCTTACGCTCAAACATGTCCTTGACAGACACCTGACTGTGGGCAGATGAGCGGGAACTGCTCAAGGTGAGAGACGGAGTGGCGGATGGTTGAGAGGGGGCAAGGAGGACAGCAGTGGTTGACGTGGCTGAAGATGCTGGACCAGGAGGAGGATGGCGGCTTTGAGTATGTGTGCTGCTTGTACTCATGTGTTGATCCCATAGGCGTTTGTGATGTGCGATCATGTGCCTTCGCAAAGCAGTTGTACCTAGGTGGGTGTTGGACTTCCCACGACTCAGTTTCTTTTGGCACAGGTTTCAAATGGCATTGCTGTTGTCAGAGGCAGACACACAAAAAAATGCCACATTGCTGAGCTCTGCAATGACGGCATTCTGGTGGTGGACACAGCATGCGTTGATTGGCGTGATGTCAGGCTGACCCCGGGTGCCGATGCATGCTGTCTGACTGTGCCACTAGCTCCTTGCGACGACCTCCCCCTGCTTCCAACTCGTCTCCTCCTCATCCTCTCTGTCTCCACATCTGAACTTTCGCCCTGTTCTTCTTCTTGCCGAGCGGGCACCCACGTGACATCCATAGACGCATCGTCATCATCAACCGCTTCACTTGTATCTAACAACTCAGCAAAGGAAGCAGCAGCGGGTACAACATCATCATTATCACACCGTACGTCCATGTGTGTAATGATGCCTGCCTGAGACATATCCCTGTTATCTACATCCTCTGGCAATAATGGTTGCGCATCACTCATTTCTTAAAACAGATGTGTAAATAACTCCTCTGACATACCAAGTGAAGCGGCTGTGGTGCTAGTGTTGGTGGTGGCGGCAGGTGGGTGAGTGGTATCTTGAGAGGTGCCCGAAGCTAAGCTGGAGGAGGATGGTGCGCCAAGGTTCCGAGCGGAAGCTGTAGAAGATTGGGTGTCCTGTGTTAGCCAGTCAACTATGTCCTCAGAACTTTTCAAGTTCAGGGTACGTGGCCTCTGAAAACTGGGCATTATTCTAGGGCAAAAGGGAATCACAGCACCACAACCAAGATGGCCCCTGCAGGGTGGCCTGCCTCTGCCTGTCATTTTTTTTTGGATTAGTGGTACTATGCGTGCAAGCTACTGTGAGACCAGATATGAGTGGCAATGTGCACTGGCAGAGGTTGGCAGAGTACACGCTGTAGGCCTGACACCCGCTTGAAGACAACTAACTGCTATTTAATCTATAACAGTGGAAAAAGTTTTTTGGTTTTAAATGCATGCTATAGTGACACCAGATATGAGTGGCAAAGTGCACTTGCAGAGGTTGGCAGAGAACACGCTGAAGGCCTGACACCCGCTTTAAGGACACTGACTGCTATTAGCTTAAAGTGAAAAACTTTTTTCTTTTTAAAGGCACGCTATAGTGACACCAGATATGAGTGGCAAAGTGCACTTGCAGAGGTTGGCAGAGTACACGCTGAAGGCCTGACACCCGCTTTAAGGACACTGACTGCTATTAGCTTACAGTGAAAAACTTTTTTTCTTTTTAAAGGCACGCTATTGTGACACCAGATATGAGTGGCAAAGTACACTGGCAGAGGTTGGCAGAGTACACGCTGAAGGCCTGACACCCGCTTTAAGGACACTGACTGCTATTAGCTTACAGTGAAAAACTTTTTTTCTTTTTAAAGGCACGCTATTGTGACACCAGATATGAGTGGCAAAGTACACTGGCAGAGGTTGGCAGAGTACACGCTGAAGGCCTGACACCCAGACGCTTGCAGACAACTAACTGCTATTAGCTTACAGTGAAAACCTTTTTTTCTTTTTAAAGGCACGCTATTGTGACAGCAGATACGAGTGGCAAAGTACACTGGCAGAGGTTGGCAGAGTACACGCTGAAGGCCTGACACCCAGACGCTTGCAGACAACTAACTGCTATTAGCTTACAGTGAAAAACTTTTTTCTTTTTAAAGGCACGCTATAGTGACACCAGATATGAGTGGCAAAGTGCACTTGCAGAGGTTGGCAGAGTACACGCTGAAGGCCTGACACCCGCTTTAAGGACACTGACTGCTATTAGCTTACAGTGAAAAAGTTTTTTCTTTTTAAATGCACGCTATAGTGACACCAGATATGAGTGGCAAAGTGCACTTGCAGAGGTTGGCAGAGTACACGCTGAAGGCCTGACACCCAGACACTTGCAGACAACTAACTGCTATTCAATCTATTACAGTGAAAAAAAAAATGTTTTGTTTTTAAATGCAAGCTTAAGCTATTGTGACACCAGATATGAGTGGTGGCACTGGGCAAGTGGGCATAGTATCCACTGTGAGCCTGACACAGAAGCTGGCAGGCAGGCAACTGCAATTACATTACACAGAAAAAAAAAAAAGCAGACTGATGTTCTAGCCCTAAAAAGGGCTTTTTGGGGTGCTGTCCTTACAGCAGAGATCAGATGAGTCCTTCAGGACTGTAGTGGACACTGAACAGTTCGGAACATCACTACCCCTTACTAAACAATAATGTACCACTCCTTAAATGAAACTTAAATCTGTCACTAATTTGGAACATGGCAATTGATCTCTTAGCTTACATCTCTAGATGTTCTAATCAAAACTACAAAGGTTTTATGTCGAAGCACAAGACTGAAGGCATGGGAGTCCTGCACAATAGATTTGACCATTCAGGAAATATTTAAATTAATAAATTAAATCCATGGAGAATAGAACCTCTACACATTATGGTCTCATGTAGACCTTTTGATTTTAACTTGAAAAGGTCAGTGGCTTTGTGCTTTTAATAACTATCTCACTGTATTGCTATGTGTGAGTTCTGATCATACCAACTGGATTCCCTTTATGATTTTCTTGAAACCTCTACTCTGTGTTCGTCCTATACAAGATTACAGGGATTAACACATATACCTAACATTTAGGATTAAAAGACTCCCCCTCTGAAACATGTTGCTGTTTGATATTGAGGATGCAGATTTTATTTACTACCAATTTATGAAAACATGTCAATCATCTATCAATGTGAAATGTAATGGCACCTATCTTTGTTATTCACAGAGTTGTGCACGATGAACAATTTCAGGTCTTCTAAATTGATTCAGATTTTCAAAATGGTTCTGATTTTCAAAACTTTTCAATCCTGGGAATTTCTGTCAAAACTTTGGATCAATTTTAAATCTTTGATTGAGTCTAAAACATTTGTAACAATCTGAAAATTGCCGGGGAACCAAAAAATGATGGAAAATATAGTGTCTCTTTAGCAAAAAATGTGTAAATTATTTATTTATTTATAAAATATTTTACCAGGAAAGATACATTGAGATTTCTCTCGTTTTCAAGTATGTCCTGGGTCCACAAAACATTGCATTGTTACATTAGGGTACAATAAAATATAAAAACAATATTAATACACAATAAATACAAAATTTAACATAGAACAGGTAGGAAATATATAATCAACCATGACAGGTCCATTCTGTTTTGAGGTATGTAGAGAGGGATCTCTTTAAGGACTTTAGGCTTAGGGGAGATTTTAAATTGTGCGGGAGGTTGTTCCACAATTGCGGTGCTCTTTAGGAGAAGGAGGATTGGGCTGCTTTTTTTTCTTTTGTATTGAGGTAGACTAAGTAAAGTGTTGGTATTGGACCGGAGGTTATAGGAGGTGGGAACAGCCGGGGAAAGCATTTTGTTCAGGTAGGTAGTTTCCCAGAAAAGCTCTTAAACACAAGGCTGGAAAGATGAAGGGTGCGTCTGGATTCCAGCGACAGCCAGTTTAGTTCTTTTAGCATGTCACAATAGTGCGTCCTGTAATTACATTGTAGCACAAATCGGCAGAACGAGTTATACAATGTGCTGAGTTTATTAATGTGAGATTGTGATGCAGATGCATATACTACATCCCCATAATCAATGATTGGCATCATCATTTGCTGTACAATCCTTTCCTTTACTGTAGGGCTTAGGCAGGATTTGTTTCTGTACAGGGCACCTAATTTTGGATAAAGTTTAGATGCAAGCTTTTCTATGTGCAGGCCAAAAGATAGATTGGGGTCTAACATCATACCCAAGTATTTGAAAGAGTGGACTGCGGAGTGGACTGTGATTCAAAGTTGGTGTTCAGTGACCAAGATAACTAGACATATGCACAGGTAACATTTATCATATTTTCTGAATTAATACAGTTTTGATTTTAGACAATTTTTAGTTTTGAAGAATTTTGGTTGAAGTTTGGTTAAGAATTCTGTGATTCAAAATGACACTGAATCAGTCATAATTGTGCTGATTCTCTAAATCTTGTCCTACTCTTTTATGGTTTTTGATGGCCCCTTGATTTGCAATTTACTTGGCTTCAACAGGTTCTTCAGCTACATGATCTAGATACTAACAGAGGCAAAAATCTATTTCAAATGTAGAAAACCATCTAAACTATTCAAATGTCACTCAAGATCTTCCAGATTTTTTTCATGTTCCTTTTTGAGTTTAGTTACAAAAGCAACAATGAATTCAATATAATTGTAGTATGACTCCTATGGTGGGGGGGGGGGGGTAACCCCTAAGTTTAATCCAAATTTTATGTACGAGATAGAACAGGAGTGTAAGCCATAGAATAAATGTCGTATGTACCCAGTGACGAGAATATATATATATCTTCACCATTATATAAAATCAGCAACTATGGTTGTTTAGATATGGAATAGTAACTAGAATGGGTAAAAAAGTGTAGTCTTTCTTTACTTTACCCTTTACTTTCAATAGAGTGTTAATCTTTCTGCTGATGTTTAGTTAATAAAATGTAGTAAATGTACATTTGCAGCCAAGGATTACTGAATTGATAGGAGTAAAGTTAACCCTTAGTTAGCTGTCTCTCAAAATATAATCGAGTTATGAGTAGGTAATTCGATCAACACTTTGTTCGCTATAATAAAGAACTTTTTTTACTATTGTGGATTTGTGAATCCGATAGGTGCCTGTAGCTAGTTATGAAAGCACCATTATTTCAACAACAGATATTCATACTACACAACTTAATTTAGCATTTCTGATCTATTTATCTTTAACAATTGTTAATAGGCTTGTTCAACCTTATTATTTATTACTTATCTAAGATTCAGAAGCCTTTATGTTTCAACAACAAAGTCTCTATTATAGGTACAGTTTCTTTTCTTCCTAATTAATTTACCATATGGTATATTATACATCCATTTGAGATTATGACAAACTAATTAATCTAATTATTCCTTCTGAAGTGCTTTAGTGATAAAACGACCATTTTTATAACTAACCTAAAAGACCAAGAAATGCAATCACCTTAAATTATTTTAAATACAGATATTTCTAAATATTATTAAATAGTGCTAAGCTCAAGGCTACTTTTCATATATAAGGACTAAACATCCATTAAAACATTAAACTAGTATCCCTTTACTTCAGTATCATTAACTTTAAACATTCAATATGATACCATATAAAACTTAAATTCAATTCTATAAAATAAAAATTAACTCATGGTTATTAATAATTTCTTTAGCAAAGGTGATTTGCAATAGAATTCCTGTGGGTTTCTATGTAATTCCACATAGACGGAGAAAAAAAATGGACTTATAGGTGGCAGATGTATAAACAAACTGCCTCCCCAAAAGGCCTAGTATCTAGATGTAAAAAGCTCCTCTGTGAGTGTCTAATATAGAAGTAGAGCACAGAGAGCTTTAAAAAAACAAAAAAACTCTTTAATGATCCCTCATGAGGGAGAAACTCAAAACAAAACAAACATAAATAAATAAAATAGGATTAGATTGATGGTTAATATCTAATCCTCTATATAATGAAAACGCCAAAGAAATCCTAAATAAAATCATCCACAGAAGATAAACGCTCAACGCGCGTTTCGGCGAAACAGGTCGCCTTTCTCAAGAGCAGTTTGCACCGTGGATGGGCGCCTCTTTTTGAATGTGCTAAAGCTCCGCCCATAGCCGTGACGTAGGTAAGTATCGGCAAATCATCAGGCTCCATGAGATTAGTGGGCGGGGAGGCAATACAGCTCAGTAAGTGTTACTGATCATTAACGGAGAGAGAATGCAGGGAAGGAATGGCAGATGAAATGTTAGGAGTAGGTACAGCAGGTAGCGAAGGGATGGATGAGGATGATGGGAATGTTAGAGACGGGGAAGGGGAAAAGAAAGATCCATCAGAATTCAGGACCGGGCAGACAGGGGAGGTGATGGGATGGGTTTCGGGAGGATTGGGAGTAGGGAACATAGTCAGCTGGCTATCACCTATTGCTGACTGAACCTTGGGGATAGACATTCCCTGGGCGCCATTTTGGGGCGCTGGCTGAGGGTAAACCCCAGCAACACAATTATTATGATACACAAACAATTTCACACCTTTGTGATTTATTTCTTCTTCAACCCAACCTTCTAGCTGAATAGCCTTCGCTACTCTATACCATGCTTCAGCAGTCTTTAATAAACCATTATCTGTAAGCTTGCCTTTCTTTTCTGTCAGTAACCTACGCCAACTTTCTGGTTGCAATCTTCCACATGTCGGTACAGCAATTTTACATACTTTTGCAATCTTTTCAACACCTTTAACCATCTCCTCGCCCTCTCTGTCCTCAACTAAATCACATGCTAACCAGCCCTTACTGGGCTTGCTTAAATCCTGCCCCATAATCCCTTTTCCCCTATACCAGCGTCCTAGATATAGGGAGAGAGAAGGAAAACTGAACAGGAACGTCTACAATGCTCGACTGCCACCTGAGAACCGTGGGACTTTCTCAGGTGCGTCTTCCCAAAACGTAGACTAGTCACTGAATCCGCCTACCCGGGGTGGTAGACACGGATTGGAGCGAGGTGAGAAGTGTGTGACCAATCACATCTCTTTTAAGAGAAATGGGAGTGGATAGTATAATAATATAGGAAGTGTAGAAAAGATGAAAGGCAAGGAAAATCCTTAGAGACAGACACAGGAGTTCATGAGACTCCTAATTAGACAAACAAGACAACAATACAATTGAAATACAGTGCATGCATCACAGTTCAAATGAAATCAACAGTAATTCCTTTCCTTTACTCGTGTGCTTACTCCAAAGTCACCTCCCTCAACCCCGTAGTGTCTCCGCTCGGAGAACGACTTTCATAAGTCTCACTACCAGCGGCCACGGAAAGCAACTGACACCGGTCCGAATTCCGTCAGCCTCCCTCTGCACAGCAGTCCACAAGAATGTGGCCACCTCTATCCTCACTCCCGTAGTGCCCCTATAAAACCCACTTATAAGTCTCACTACCACGTGATGCGGAAAACAAGCAATGCCTACTTGAATCCCCCCAGGAAACAGAGTCCCCTGCCACAAGACTAAGTCCCCTACCACAAATAAACAGAAAACTGGAATTCCATCAACCCCAGCGCTCGGGGTTGTGGTTACCAAAAGAAAACTGGAATTCCCTCAGCCTCCACACTTGAAGCTGCGGGTTACCACGTGCACAAAGAAGCTAGCTAGGCTCTCAAAGTGACACAAGAAGGATCACAGGAAATTATGAGTCTACACAAAATCCACAGTTCCAACAATCCTCTTTTTCCTTACAGCCACAGCCACGAGGCTCCTAAAAGAGGTAAACAGGCAAAGAAGACCCCCAGGAACGCATCCACAGGTCAACCCCCCTTTTTCCCTACAACCACAGCACCGTGGTTCCTAAAAGGAGTAAAACAGGCAACAGAAGACCCCCAGGAACGCATCCACAGGTCCACCCCCCTTTATCCCAAAAGGGGTAAAATACAAACAGATAGACAGACAAACTGAAGACCCAGGCAAGTCCCCTCAGGTCCACCCCCCTTTATCCCAAAAAAGGGGAAAACAAGCAAAACAGAGAACCCCAGGCAAATCCCCTGCAGGTCCACCCCCCTTTATCTCAAAATGGGGAAACAGGCAAACAATTCAAACACACCCAGGCAACAGATAGACTAAAATGCAGGTAAACAAGTGAGTAACGAGACACCGGGCAAGATATTACCTGTCTTTGATGTCCTCCCGGGAAGCAGTCACAGACACGTGGACGGGTCAATCAAAGGGGCCGGAACATACCGGTGGCTCTGCAGAAGTCTCTACCGTGTACCTGGAGGTGATCAATCTCCTTTCCTTCCCCCTGGATTCCTCCGTCCACCCTTGTCTTCCTTAGGACGGCTCACCGGCCGGACATAGCCCGATGCCCCACGTTGGGCGCCAAAGTTGTTATGGTACTTTTTAGCAGTAAACCAAAATGTTTAAATGTCTATCTGTTCCTGTCCAAATTAATAAAATTGAATTGCGTATATACGCTGAAGTAATTAAGTCTGACACACAAGGTTCAGGTTAAAATAACTTCGAGAAAATTTATTGGCAAGTGATTAAAAAGCGGGCGCGCAGGCCCTTTTAAGAGGCATTTTACGTCATCATTGATTATTAGAATATCAGAGAATAAACATCATTAATTGGATTAATTGTTAAGTGTCGGGATTAGTGTCCTCCTATCAATATTATTAATTGGCTCAAAAACTAAGTGGTTAGTCCCGTGCCCACCCACCAAGAGGTGGGATTGTTCTGGACACGGGTGGGGACAAGGGGGTCTTGAGCGTCATTTTACACGGTCGGTGATCTCAGGCCTCGTGGCCAGGTGCAAGGTCTCTTATGAATAGAACATTTCATTACTACTGTGTTCTCATGGCCTTCAAATTATACTATGTTGCAAGTTAAGGAAAAGTCAGCAATTCCTGTGTTAATCATGTCTTTATAGAAAATACAGTCTTTGTCTATTGTATTAGATGTGCTGGGAAATTCTGTCATGTAAGGTAGTTTAAAAATGAACAAGTTAGGTTATGAGGACAAAATGGAGGGATGAAGAAGTCAGGTTAGGAGGACAAAATGGAGGATTCACAGTATAAGGTTAAAATGGAGTTAGTGCAATAATTCAATATGAGTACAATAAGGATTTTTAAATAATCCCACATCAGTGACACCAGATATGAGTGGCAAAGTACACTGGCAGAGGTTGGCAGAGTACACGCTGAAGGCCTGACACCCGCTTTAAGGACACTGACTGCTATTAGCTTACAGTGAAAAACTTTTTTTCTTTTTAAAGGCACGCTATTATGACACCAGATATGAGTGGCAAAGTACACTGGCAGAGGTTGGCAGAGTACACGCTGAAGGCCTGACACCCAGACGCTTGCAGACAACTAACTGCTATTAGTGTAACGGATCACCTGGCACCCCGACTGGGTACCTCCGTTGAAGGATGCTCCTAGCGCTCCTGAGGACTTCAAGCACTGCAGTAGACACCACAACCACTGACTCTGAGAAGCATAGAAATCCTCTCTAGCATATGAATGCTGTAGACCATTGAATAGGAACCATACGAATAGGCTTGTACTCCTAGCAGTCAACTGGAACAGCATGCAATAAATCCTTCCCCCAATAATGAGACGACACATCACTTTGAGGGTAAAACAGGAACTCTGGACTGGCTCATCCAGCCTGGCTTTTATTTCCATCTCACACATACAGGCCACACCCAGGGGGAGGCATAAAATAACCAATCCGAGATATGGTACAACCCACACATCCCCTCCCCTTAGCCTGAGAGATAATCCACTTATTATACAGTTTAAAACATAACTTTTACACAATATCTGTAACTTCAAAACCATACATCACATTCACATAAAAAATACATATCCACAATCAATCCATTCAGGGGAACAACATATTAAAAAATGGCATGGATCAGACCAGGGGTTCAAAAGTTAGTAAAGTATCTTTTAAAACCCCTAGCTTTCCAGGTTTACAGGGCCTTCTCTGTGCTGGAGAAGTAATTCAATTATCTCCCAGCACAGACACAGACTCCATTAAGCACATGGGGACACAAAGACAGTCAAACACTTTAAAATACATAAATTCACCTTTTACACATAACACACAGACATTTCACCTATCCCCAGATAGCTGGGATCTGCGCGCACAAAACTACCGAATAGCGCGCAGATCCTACTCACACAGTACAATTGCCATGGAGCTAAAGTCTTTCTCATAGTCTTTCATTATATGAATAGGCTCCATGGTATAGCTATCTGGGGTATCACATTCCCATAAAGTCTGGTCCATAGTCCAAAGGCAAGAGGCGGGCAATCAGCCCCCTCCAAGGACACGTGGCGAGGTCGGTTTCGCCACACTTCTCCCCTTTACCCCCCAGACTAACAGGGTACTTGACCTCCTGCCGGTCAGTGCCCTTGTTAGTCCAGCAGCCCACCCACAAGACAGAAACAGCAGAGCAGCCCACCCACAATAAAAAGTTACTACACCTGGGTGAGGGAGAATCTTGTCCAGGTTCAGGTGCCTCACCACGGCTGTATGGGGGACTGGTAGGCTGCCTTGGTAGGTTGCTGAGGGGGCAGAGACCAGCGGTACTCTGTCCTGTTGCCAGCACTACCACGGGAGTAGTCTGGTTGGAGCCTGGTTGCTGGAGACCGACTGTCTCCCCTTTAAATACACTGCTCTGCTGCTGGAGACCGACTGTCTCCCCTTGAGTTACACCGCTCTGCTGCTGGAGACCGACTGTCTCCCCTTGAGTTACACAGCTCTGCTGCTGGAGACCGACTGTCTCCCCTTTAGTTACACAGCTCTGCTGCTGGAGACCGACTGTCTCCCCTTGAGTTACACAACTCTGCTGCTGGAGACCGACTGTCTCCCCTTTAGTTACACAGCTCTGCTGCTGGAGACAGACTGTCTCCCCTTTGGCTAAACAGCCCTGTTGTGGGGGGGCAGGACCGACCGTCCCTACCCCCTGTGCTGGAAGTGCAGAGACCACGGTCCCATCTGCACAGGTGTGGGGCTTACAGTCTCCCCCTGGTACATTAAGCTGCCGCTGGGGAGAGGTGGTAACCAGCTCCTCTCCCATTAGAACACTCTGCCGCTGGGGAATGGAGACTGGGCTCTCTATTCCCTGTACATTAATGATCCGCCGCTGGGGAGAGGTGGTAACAATCTCCTCTCCCATGCATACTTCCCGTCTCTGCGGAGGGAGACCGACTGTCTCTCCTCCCAGCACAGAGTCCTGCTGTGGGGGAAAGGGGGCTGGGCTCTCTATTCCCTGCTGGATACTCTGCCGCTGGGGAATGGAGACCGGGCTCCCAATTCCCAACAAATCACACTGCTGCTGGGGAGGGAGGACGGCTCCTTCAGCTCCCTGTAACTTGGGCGCAGAGACCACGGTCCCATCTGCGCTGGTGTGGGGCTTACAGTCTCCCCTTGGTGGGTTAGGCTGCCGCTGGAGAGAGGGTGTAACAAGCTCCTCTCTCTGAACTGTAACCTGCCGCTGGGGATCTGGGCCGACTGCCCAGCATCCCTGTAGGGCCGGTAGAGAGACCGCAGTCCCATCTCCACCTGCCATCTGTGGGTCTTCCCAGGACCAATCCGTGAGGCCCCTCAACATTTGTGAGTAAGGGCCACCTGCTTCCCCACCTGGCAACTCTGGCTGCTGCTGGGGATCTGGGCCGGCTGCCCAGCATCCCGGTGGAGAGACCTTGGTCCCATCTCTACCTGCCTGTTGTGGTTCCTCACAGGACCAGTCTATGAGGACCCCCACTTCGGGTTCCTCCCGCCGCCTCAGGGAAAGACGGCTAACCTCCTCGGATGCAGCCTCTACTCGGCTGCTGTAATGCTCCTGCTGCTGAGCATACTTCCTCTCTTTCGCCAACCGGAATTCTCGGTCCAGCCTTGTGTTTCGCTCGGCCATGACCTGGTTCCAGATCACCCGGCGTGTCTCCATGGGTATATCATCCCCATACTCGGCCACTCGCTGCCTCACCTCGGCCAGCCAATCATCTCCAGAGCCAGAACCTTCCATACTAGTCTGCTCCCAGGGGCGCTGCACGAGTGCTAGCGTTGCCCTCAATTTGTAAATCCAAACAGTGTCTCTGAGCTGCTTTACCTCGCACTAGGACGCCATCCCACCGCTGCCACCAATGTAACGGATCACCTGGCACCCCGACTGGGTACCTCCGTTGAAGGATGCTCCTAGCGCTCCTGAGGACTTCAAGCACTGCAGTAGACACCACAACCACTGACTCTGAGAAGCATAGAAATCCTCTCTAGCATATGAATGCTGTAGACCATTGAATAGGAACCATACGAATAGGCTTGTACTCCTAGCAGTCAACTGGAACAGCATGCAATAAATCCTTCCCCCAATAATGAGACGACACATCACTTTGAGGGTAAAACAGGAACTCTGGACTGGCTCATCCAGCCTGGCTTTTATTTCCATCTCACACATACAGGCCACACCCAGGGGGAGGCATAAAATAACCAATCCGAGATATGGTACAACCCACACATCCCCTCCCCTTAGCCTGAGAGATAATCCACTTATTATACAGTTTAAAACATAACTTTTACACAATATCTGTAACTTCAAAACCATACATCACATTCACATAAAAAATACATATCCACAATCAATCCATTCAGGGGAACAACATATTAAAAAATGGCATGGATCAGACCAGGGGTTCAAAAGTTAGTAAAGTATCTTTTAAAACCCCTAGCTTTCCAGGTTTACAGGGCCTTCTCTGTGCTGGAGAAGTAATTCAATTATCTCCCAGCACAGACACAGACTCCATTAAGCACATGGGGACACAAAGACAGTCAAACACTTTAAAATACATAAATTCACCTTTTACACATAACACACAGACATTTCACCTATCCCCAGATAGCTGGGATCTGCGCGCACAAAACTACCGAATAGCGCGCAGATCCTACTCACACAGTACAATTGCCATGGAGCTAAAGTCTTTCTCATAGTCTTTCATTATATGAATAGGCTCCATGGTATAGCTATCTGGGGTATCACATTCCCATAAAGTCTGGTCCATAGTCCAAAGGCAAGAGGCGGGCAATCAGCCCCCTCCAAGGACACGTGGCGAGGTCGGTTTCGCCACACTTCTCCCCTTTACCCCCCAGACTAACAGGGTACTTGACCTCCTGCCGGTCAGTGCCCTTGTTAGTCCAGCAGCCCACCCACAAGACAGAAACAGCAGAGCAGCCCACCCACAATAAAAAGTTACTACACCTGGGTGAGGGAGAATCTTGTCCAGGTTCAGGTGCCTCACCACGGCTGTATGGGGGACTGGTAGGCTGCCTTGGTAGGTTGCTGAGGGGGCAGAGACCAGCGGTACTCTGTCCTGTTGCCAGCACTACCACGGGAGTAGTCTGGTTGGAGCCTGGTTGCTGGAGACCGACTGTCTCCCCTTTAAATACACTGCTCTGCTGCTGGAGACCGACTGTCTCCCCTTGAGTTACACCGCTCTGCTGCTGGAGACCGACTGTCTCCCCTTGAGTTACACAGCTCTGCTGCTGGAGACCGACTGTCTCCCCTTTAGTTACACAGCTCTGCTGCTGGAGACCGACTGTCTCCCCTTGAGTTACACAACTCTGCTGCTGGAGACCGACTGTCTCCCCTTTAGTTACACAGCTCTGCTGCTGGAGACAGACTGTCTCCCCTTTGGCTAAACAGCCCTGTTGTGGGGGGGCAGGACCGACCGTCCCTACCCCCTGTGCTGGAAGTGCAGAGACCACGGTCCCATCTGCACAGGTGTGGGGCTTACAGTCTCCCCCTGGTACATTAAGCTGCCGCTGGGGAGAGGTGGTAACCAGCTCCTCTCCCATTAGAACACTCTGCCGCTGGGGAATGGAGACTGGGCTCTCTATTCCCTGTACATTAATGATCCGCCGCTGGGGAGAGGTGGTAACAATCTCCTCTCCCATGCATACTTCCCGTCTCTGCGGAGGGAGACCGACTGTCTCTCCTCCCAGCACAGAGTCCTGCTGTGGGGGAAAGGGGGCTGGGCTCTCTATTCCCTGCTGGATACTCTGCCGCTGGGGAATGGAGACCGGGCTCCCAATTCCCAACAAATCACACTGCTGCTGGGGAGGGAGGACGGCTCCTTCAGCTCCCTGTAACTTGGGCGCAGAGACCACGGTCCCATCTGCGCTGGTGTGGGGCTTACAGTCTCCCCTTGGTGGGTTAGGCTGCCGCTGGAGAGAGGGTGTAACAAGCTCCTCTCTCTGAACTGTAACCTGCCGCTGGGGATCTGGGCCGACTGCCCAGCATCCCTGTAGGGCCGGTAGAGAGACCGCAGTCCCATCTCCACCTGCCATCTGTGGGTCTTCCCAGGACCAATCCGTGAGGCCCCTCAACATTTGTGAGTAAGGGCCACCTGCTTCCCCACCTGGCAACTCTGGCTGCTGCTGGGGATCTGGGCCGGCTGCCCAGCATCCCGGTGGAGAGACCTTGGTCCCATCTCTACCTGCCTGTTGTGGTTCCTCACAGGACCAGTCTATGAGGACCCCCACTTCGGGTTCCTCCCGCCGCCTCAGGGAAAGACGGCTAACCTCCTCGGATGCAGCCTCTACTCGGCTGCTGTAATGCTCCTGCTGCTGAGCATACTTCCTCTCTTTCGCCAACCGGAATTCTCGGTCCAGCCTTGTGTTTCGCTCGGCCATGACCTGGTTCCAGATCACCCGGCGTGTCTCCATGGGTATATCATCCCCATACTCGGCCACTCGCTGCCTCACCTCGGCCAGCCAATCATCTCCAGAGCCAGAACCTTCCATACTAGTCTGCTCCCAGGGGCGCTGCACGAGTGCTAGCGTTGCCCTCAATTTGTAAATCCAAACAGTGTCTCTGAGCTGCTTTACCTCGCACTAGGACGCCATCCCACCGCTGCCACCAATGTAACGGATCACCTGGCACCCCGACTGGGTACCTCCGTTGAAGGATGCTCCTAGCGCTCCTGAGGACTTCAAGCACTGCAGTAGACACCACAACCACTGACTCTGAGAAGCATAGAAATCCTCTCTAGCATATGAATGCTGTAGACCATTGAATAGGAACCATACGAATAGGCTTGTACTCCTAGCAGTCAACTGGAACAGCATGCAATAAATCCTTCCCCCAATAATGAGACGACACATCACTTTGAGGGTAAAACAGGAACTCTGGACTGGCTCATCCAGCCTGGCTTTTATTTCCATCTCACACATACAGGCCACACCCAGGGGGAGGCATAAAATAACCAATCCGAGATATGGTACAACCCACACATCCCCTCCCCTTAGCCTGAGAGATAATCCACTTATTATACAGTTTAAAACATAACTTTTACACAATATCTGTAACTTCAAAACCATACATCACATTCACATAAAAAATACATATCCACAATCAATCCATTCAGGGGAACAACATATTAAAAAATGGCATGGATCAGACCAGGGGTTCAAAAGTTAGTAAAGTATCTTTTAAAACCCCTAGCTTTCCAGGTTTACAGGGCCTTCTCTGTGCTGGAGAAGTAATTCAATTATCTCCCAGCACAGACACAGACTCCATTAAGCACATGGGGACACAAAGACAGTCAAACACTTTAAAATACATAAATTCACCTTTTACACATAACACACAGACATTTCACCTATCCCCAGATAGCTGGGATCTGCGCGCACAAAACTACCGAATAGCGCGCAGATCCTACTCACACAGTACAATTGCCATGGAGCTAAAGTCTTTCTCATAGTCTTTCATTATATGAATAGGCTCCATGGTATAGCTATCTGGGGTATCACATTCCCATAAAGTCTGGTCCATAGTCCAAAGGCAAGAGGCGGGCAATCAGCCCCCTCCAAGGACACGTGGCGAGGTCGGTTTCGCCACAATTAGCTTACAGTGAAAACCTTTTTTTCTTTTTAAAGGCACGCTATTGTGACAGCAGATACGAGTGGCAAAGTACACTGGCAGAGGTTGGCAGAGTACACGCTGAAGGCCTGACACCCAGACGCTTGCAGACAACTAACTGCTATTAGCTTACAGTGAAAAACTTTTTTCTTTTTAAAGGCACGCTATAGTGACACCAGATATGAGTGGCAAAGTGCACTTGCAGAGGTTGGCAGAGTACACGCTGAAGGCCTGACACCCGCTTTAAGGACACTGACTGCTATTAGCTTACAGTGAAAAACTTTTTTTCTTTTTAAATGCACGCTATAGTGACACCAGATATGAGTGGCAAAGTGCACTTGCAGAGGTTGGCAGAGTACACGCTGAAGGCCTGACACCCAGACACTTGCAGACAACTAACTGCTATTCAATCTATTACAGTGAAAAAAAAAATGTTTTGTTTTTAAATGCAAGCTTAAGCTATTGTGACACCAGATATGAGTGGTGGCACTGGGCAAGTGGGCATAGTATCCACTGTGAGCCTGACACAGAAGCTGGCAGGCAGGCAACTGCAATTACATTACACAGAAAAAAAAAAGCAGACTGATGTTCTAGCCCTAAAAAGGGCTTTTTGGGGTGCTGTCCTTACAGCAGAGATCAGATGAGTCCTTCAGGACTGTAGTGGACACTGAACAGTTCGGAACATCACTACCCCTTACTAAACAATAATGTACCACTCCTTAAATGAAACCTAAATCTGTCACTAATTTGGAACATGGCAATTGATCTCTTAGCTTACATCTCTAGATGTTCTAATCAAAACTACAAAGGTTTTATGTCGAAGCACAAGACTGAAGGCATGGGAGTCCTGCACAATAGATTTGACCATTCAGGAAATATTTAAATTAATAAATTAAATCCATGGAGAATAGAACCTCTACACATTATGGTCTCATGTAGACCTTTTGATTTTAACTTGAAAAGGTCAGTGGCTTTGTGCTTTTAATAACTATCTCACTGTATTGCTATGTGTGAGTTCTGATCATACCAACTGGATTCCCTTTATGATTTTCTTGAAACCTCTACTCTGTGTTCGTCCTATATAAGATTACAGGGATTAACACATATACCTAACATTTAGGATTAAAAGACTCCCCCTCTGAAACATGTTGCTGTTTGATATTGAGGATGCAGATTTTATTTACTACCAATTTATGAAAACATGTCAATCATCTATCAATGTGAAATGTAATGGCACCTATCTTTGTTATTCACAGAGTTGTGCACGATGAACATTTTCAGGTCTTCTAAATTGATTCAGATTTTCAAAATGGTTCTGATTTTCAAAACTTTTCAATCCTGGGAATTTCTGTCAAAACTTTGGATCAATTTGAAATCTTTGATTGAGTCTAAAACATTTGTAACAATCTGAAAATTGCTGGGGAACCATAAAATGATGGAAAATATAGTGTCTCTTTAGCAAAAAATGTGTAAATTATTTATTTATTTATAAAATATTTTACCAGGAAAGATACATTGAGATTTCTCTCGTTTTCAAGTATGTCCTGGGTCCACAAAACATTGCATTGTTACATTAGGGTACAATAAAATATAAAAACAATATTAATACACAATAAATACAAAATTTAACATAGAACAGGTAGGAAATATATAATCAACCATGACAGGTCCATTCTGTTTTGAGGTATGTAGAGAGGGATCTCTTTAAGGACTTTAGGCTTAGGGGAGATTTTAAATTGTGCGGGAGGTTGTTTCACAATTGCGGCGCTCTTTAGGAGAAGGAGGATTGGGCTGCTTTTTTTTTTTTTTGTATTGAGGTAGACTAAGTAAAGTGTTGGTATTGGACCGGAGGTTATAGGAGGTGGGAACAGCCGGGGAAAGCATTTTGTTCAGGTAGGTAGTTTCCCAGAAAAGCTCTTAAACACAAGGCTGGAAAGATGAAGGGTGCGTCTGGATTCCAGCGACAGCCAGTTTAGTTCTTTTAGCATGTCACAATAGTGCGTCCTGTAATTACATTGTAGCACAAATCGGCAGAACGAGTTATACAATGTGTTGAGTTTATTAATGTGAGATTGTGATGCAGATGCATATACTACATCCCCATAATCAATGATTGGCATCATCATTTGCTGTACAATCCTTTCCTTTACTGTAGGGCTTAGGCAGGATTTGTTTCTGTACAGGGCACCTAATTTTGGATAAAGTTTAGATGCAAGCTTTTCTATGTGCAGGCCAAAAGATAGATTGGGGTCTAACATCATACCCAAGTATTTGAAAGAGTGGACTGCGGAGTGGATTGTGATTCAAAGTTGGTGTTCAGTGACCAAGATAACTAGACATATGCACAGGTAACATTTATCATATTTTCTGAATTAATACAGTTTTGATTTTAGACAATTTTTAGTTTTGAAGAATTTTGGTTGAAGTTTGGTTAAGAATTCTGTGATTCAAAATGACACTGAATCAGTCATAATTGTGCTGATTCTCTAAGTCTTGACCTAGTCTTTTATGGTTTTTGATGGCCCCCTGATTTGCAATTTACTTGGCTTCAACAGGTTCTTCAGCTACATGATCTAGATACTAACAGAGGCAAAAATCTATTTCAAATGTAGAAAACCATCTAAACTATTCAAATGTCACTCAAGATCTTCCAGATTTTTTTCATGTTCCTTTTTGAGTTTAGTTACAAAAGCAACAATGGATTCAATATAATTGTAGTATGACTCCTATGGTGGGGGGGTAACCCCTAAGTTTAATCCAAATTTTATGTACGAGATAGAACTGGAGTGTAAGCCATAGAATAAATGTCGAATGTACCCAGTGACGAGAATATATATATATCTTCACCATTATATAAAATCAGCAACTATGGTTGTTTAGATATGGAATGGCAACTAGAATGGGTAAAAAAGTGTAGTCTTTCTTTACTTTACCCTTTACTTTCAATAGAGTGTTAATCTTTCTGCTGATGTTTAGTTAATAAAATGTAGTAAATGTACATTTGCAGCCAAGGATTACTGAATTGATAGGAGTAAAGTTAACCCTTAGTTAGCTGTCTCTCAAAATATAATCGAGTTATGAGTAGGTAATTCGATCATCACTTTGTTCGCTATAATAAAGAACTTTTTTACTATTGTGGATTTGTGAATCCGATAGGTGCCTGTAGCTAGTTATGAAAGCACCATTATTGCAACAACAGATATTCATACTACACAACTTAATTTAGCATTTCTGATCTATTTATCTTTAACAATTGTTAATAGGCTTGTTCAACCTTATTATTTATTACTTATCTAAGATTCAGAAGCCTTTATGTTTCAACAACAAAGTCTCTATTATAGGTACAGTTTCTTTTCTTCCTAATTAATTTACCATATGGTATATTATACATCCATTTGAGATTATGACAAACTAATTAATCTAATTATTCCTTCTGAAGTGCTTTAGTGATAAAACGACCATTTTTATAACTAACCTAAAAGACCAAGAAATGCAATCACCTTAAATTATTTTAAATACAGATATTTCTAAATATTATTAAATAGTGCTAAGCTCAAGGCTGCTTTTCATATATAAGGACTAAACATCCATTAAAACATTAAACTAGTATCCCTTTACTTCAGTATCATTAACTTTAAACATTCAATATGATACCATATAAAACTTAAATTCAATTCTATAAAATAAAAATTAACTTATGGTTATTAATAATTTCTTTAGCAAAGGTGATTTGCAATAGAATTCCTGTGGGTTTCTATGTAATTCCACATAGACAGAGAAAAAAAATGGACTAATAGGTGGCAGATGTATAAACAAACTGCCTCCCCAAAAGGCCTAGTATCTAGATGTAAAAAGCTCCTCTGTGAGTGTCTAATATAGAAGTAGAGCACAGAGAGCTTTAAAAAAACAAAAAACTCTTTAATGATCCCTCATGAGGGAGAAACTCAAAACAAAACAAACATAAATAAATAAAATAGGATTAGATTGATGGTTAATATCTAATCCTCTATATAATGAAAACGCCAAAGAAATCCTCAATAAAATCATCCACAGAAGATAAACGCTCAACGCGCGTTTCGGCGAAACAGGTCGCCTTTCTCAAGAGCAGTTTGCACTGTGGATGGGCGTCTCTTTTTGAATGTGCTAAAGCTCCGCCCATAGCCGTGACGTAGGTAAGTATCGGCAAATCATCAGGCTCCATGAGATTAGTGGGCGGGGAGGCAATACAGCTCAGTAAGTGTTAAGGAAGATTAACCCTCACACGCCGGGGGTCTAGCGAGGAATATTTCTCTTGCGTGTAGACTGGATGAGGCTGTGACCAAACGAAAATAGGTCACACACATAGAAATATCGGCTGGAGGTCTAGCGAGAAATATATCTCGCACATATAGACTGGACATATTGAAACTGTGACCAAAAGGAAATAGGTCACATAAATATAGATATCGGCACATGAATACCCAGATAAAATACAATATAGATAGTAGATTCAAAGTAATTGTTAGCATGTCTCGATCAGTATCATATAGTGCAGCACATGCTGTTAACCTGTTACGTGATAGAGAGCAAGCAATAAAAGAGGAAGGCTACTGATAAAAAATTACTGATAAACATAATAGGAGAATATTTAGATGAAGGGAGCAAACAGGTCTATTCTATATATCTATATCTACCTCTATAGTCCTCGCAATATGGCAATACTATCTATTGCCTATCATCACCTCATTACCACTTTTATGCCTTGATACATTTAATGGAGTACTCCTCCATTTTCTGGTTATGTCATCACAATTATTTACAAAAATTCTCTATGCATTAATAACTATTCTCCCTCCTTGTTTGGAGTTGTAGGATGGGGCATATTTGCATATGTTCCATCTATTCGTTTATACTCATTTTTATTTTTCTACATTATATGCTGCCTCTTTAAGTTGTGCTCAATACACTACTCAGATCATAGACTGGCACTCTCAGGGTTAATTTTACCCTTATTTGGCTGCAATTCGGCAAACTGTGATGTTGGTTAACAGCATGTGCTTCACTATATGATACTGATCGAGACATGCTAACAATTACTTTGAATCTACTATCTATATTGTATTTTATCTGGGTATTCATGTGCCGATATCTATATTTATGTGACCTATTTCCTTTTGGTCACAGTTTCAATACGTCCAGTCTATATGTGCGAGATATATTTCTCGCTAGACCTCCAGCCGATATTTCTATGTGTGTGACTTATTTTCGTTTGGTCACAGCCTCATCCAGTCTACACGCGAGAGAAATATTCCTCGCCAGACCCCCGGCGTGTGAGGGTTAATCTTCCTTAACACTTACTGAGCTGTATTGCCCCGCCCACTAATCTCATGGAGCCTGATGATTTGCCGATACTTACCTACGTCACGGCTATGGGCGGAGCTTTAGCACATTCAAAAAGAGGCGCCCATCCACGGTGCAAACTGCTTTTGAGAAAGGCGACCTGTTTCGCCGAAACGCGCGTTGAGCGTTTATCTTCTGTGGATGATTTTATTTAGGATTTCTTTGGCATTTTCATTATATAGAGGATTAGATATTAACCTTTTTGATCACTACTATGATCACTACTATGCTAGGGACTCCTTCCCCCAAATCTCCTATAGTATTATAGGTTTGATTAGGTGCATTGATATTTTCTACTGCATCTTTTGGTTTACTGCATAGCTCTCCAGGCTTTCTTTCTACTCTCTCTGTATCTGGGGCATTTGTCCTTCTATTTAGAGATTGTGTATCCAAGGACTGCTTAGTACCCTATTACTACTGTATCTAATTTGTCTGATCACTGTTACTGTAACAATACTTAGCAACTTTGCATTTAACCTTGTATCTACTGCAGTGATTCACCATTTTAGATCTGTTACAACCATCGATCTAATCCTATTTTATTTATTTATGTTTGTTTTGTTTTGAGTTTCTCCCTCATGAGGGATCATTAAAGAGTTTTTTGTTTTTTTAAAGCTCTCTGTGCTCTACTTCTATATTAGACACTCACAGAGGAGATTTTACATCTAGATACTAGGCCTTTTTGGGAGGCAGTTTGTTTATACATCTGCCACCTATTAGTCCATTTTTTTTCTCCATTTATTTAGGGGTTAAGCCCCACAGTATCTATCAACCACTACAGCTCTGGTGGATTGACTTGTTCAATTTCTAGCCAGCGTTGTCCTTTCCTAATTCCACATAGACGTTAACATCTAGCCATTGTCATGCTGCGTTAAAAGAGCTCCTTTGAAAATGTAATTAAAAAAAAACAAAAAAAAACAATGTATTATATATACCCCAAAGAAAATATGCATGTATCTTTTTTTCAGCATATTTGCTTTGGGGTGTATGGGGAAAAAAACATGGATAGAAAAGTGGCATGAATTTTTAGGGCAAAAATATAAATATTCCCTCTTTAAAAATTAAAGGTAAGAATAGGCATTGAATATACTATGCAAATGTGGGCACCTATTCTAAAGATTAATATTAAGGCACTAGAAAAGTATAGAAGAGGTGCTTAATCCACTTCCTGTGCTCCAACTCCTACTTAAATCTTTGCAATCTGGCTTTTGTCTCCAATGCGCAACTAAAACTGCCCTCACCAAGAGTGCTAATTACCTTCTTTCTGCCAAAAGCACTGGCCACTACTCTATTCTTACCTTACTTGTCCTCTCAGCAGCCTTATGTTGACTACCCCCTCCTCCTACAGACACCCACCTCTCTTGTCTGTGATATTGCTCTCTCTTGCATACAGACTTATCTCTCTAGCAGGTATTTTCCTGTGCCATTTGCTTGTGACTCCTCCTCTTTAATGGCCATGTCATTTCAGTACCTCTTCCCTGGGTAAGTTTATCAGTAGCCCTTGAATCAAATATTATTTGTAGCATATTACTTATGCTGAAGACATTCAGATCTACCTTTCCATCCAATCTCTGTCCCTCTATCTTTTCTTATGCTAGTGACTGCGTTTCTGGCATTACTTCCTGGATGGCCTCTCAGTACCTAAAGATCAATATGTCCGAGACTAAGCTCCTTATTTCTCCAATTTAGCACTACTCTGATATTCTACTTCTCTATCACTGTTGATGGCATCACTATCTCCCCATCACCCCAAGTCCAATGTCTTGGAGTTGCACTTGACTCCAATCTGTCCTTTAACACTTTCTTCATCCTATTACAACCACCTATGCAATATTACCAACATTCATCTGTTTCTGAGCATTGACACAACTAAGCAACTCATCCATTCCCTTGTTATTTCTTATCTTGGCTACTGCTATAATCTACTAACTGGCCTTCCTCTCTCCTGTCTCTCCTCCTATTCAGTTCATCCTGAATGCTTCTGCCAGGCCAAGCAACCTTAGCCGTTATTCCGTATTTGCTGCACTTCTCTGCGAGTCACCTTCACTGATTTTCCATTCCAGTTTGCAATGAGTAATGTGAACCCAAAAGTCAGTCTGCCTGTCAGTCTGCAGCTTTCACAGCTGTGTTGGTCATTAGAGGAATTAGGAAGGGTAATCTCATTGGAAGAAATTGACCATCAAGCAGTCACCAGTTTTGAAGGAGTGCATTCTTTTACCAATATCAGTTAGCTGTATAGCTTGGATTTACAGAAGGAAAGACTGGATCAATTTTTCTCAATATATTTCAAAACCATGTCATCCTGTCTTTAATGTTTTATTAACAAGTATTTGATTAATTCAGCAATTATTGTCTAATTTATGAATATCTCATAAAGAGAGTGTTTGTGCTTTCTGGCTGCGGTGCTCCAAATGGATATCAGTACTGGAGGCAAGACATCTGGCCACTTGAGGCCAGTACTTGCACACATTTTTGACATCTTCTCTTTAAACATGCTATTTGTTTTTTTCAACCAAGCCAGGACTCTGGAGGTGATGTACACAGTGTAGACGGCAAAAACAATTTCTAGTGCTCTACAACTATCCTGAATTATGTCTTGTGAAGTGGGTGCCACTGCCTGAGTATATGTAATGTAGTATTGCGTACCTTGGGAAGAAATGTTGAAGCAGTTATTTTTGTTAATACTAAATGTGGCAGACCTCTGCCTCTGGATTGTTATTTTAAACTATTTTGTCTGTTTGTTCGCCATTCCCCGGTTGTTCGTGTGTTTCCTGATTATATTCCCTAAGAGACGAATTAACTACCGAATGGCGGGCCACCCAGCAGGGAAGTGTGCTGCTTGTTAACCTTGCTGACCTTATTAACATTGCGATGAACCGCAGCCACTTCCAACTCCCAAACGGTCGCTGGGTGGTCGTCGTTCGTATGAACGGGCACATGGCGGCGGCCATCTTGGATAGTCCCAGCAGTGTTCGTCGACAAACACATGGAACTAATTTCGGACACTGTTTCCAACGAACAGCGCTGAGATCACCAACCATCCATCTCGTCGCCCTGGTTCATACGAACGCAGTGCCGTTCGGTATATAGACAATCCATGAATGGAACTGCCCCAGATAGCTGAACCCATACATACAGCTCCATGGCAATTTGACTGTATGTATGGGATCTGCGCGCTGTTCGGTTATATTAATAAATGAAAAGAAATACAAGGGACCGGAAGGTTGGGAAAATCACACCCACCTCCCGTCTCTTAGTAATTAAGGTCACCTAGTCTGGGTGATAGGGGGTAACCCAAAAGAATTATAAGATAAAAGATAATTATTCCCAAAAGCTACCTTACTAGAGGATAGCCAATAGGAGAAGGACCCAGTCCAATCTCAACAGTAAGTATGAAAATAAAAAACTTTATTATAAAAGTTCGGTAAAATAAGACTTATGTATTTTTATGTGTTTTTACTGTTATTGTAAAATGAAGGATATTCCCTATCCCTGGACATAATTGAGTTACTTAAAGCACTTATCCCAATTATCTCCAGGATAGAGAGGAGGAGTTGTACTGTTTGTGTGGGAGTGTTTGCATTCTGTAACTACATGTGATTGGTTACTGTAAAATTGTCTCAGTCTTCCACAAGGTCCCTTTGGGAGTGTCCCTTGCTGGAAGACCTGCATAAAAGGCTGACATGTAGCCACCATTAAACAGATCCTGCTTGACCCTCAACACAGAGCCTCGTCTCGTGCTTGGGGGGATAATTTGTATGATTCCTTTTCGGCACTTAGGAGTGTTCGGTAGCTGACTTCGTATTTGGGAAAAAGAACAGCTTTGGCTGCGTTAACCCCTTCACCTACCTGGGGTACCGTTACACTAAACATTTACAATCATGTATTTAATGTAAGTACATTGTAGAAATTAAGCAAGGGAACACATTATTAGTACACATTATTACAGTTCTGACAAAAAAAATGTATCTACTATATATTATATGATGGTTCATTATTTTATTCGGCTAATGCTTAAAGGAACACCATAGGCATTCAGACCTCATGAGCTCATTTAAGTGGTCTGGGTATACTGTCCCTGTCCCTCTTAGTCCTGAAATGTAAAACATTGCAGTTTTGAGAAGATTTCAGTACGGTCTATCAGGCACTCACTAGAGGTGCTTTACAGAGTTTACCAGACTCTGGGTTTATTAAACAATGCTGGACGTCCTCACGCTCTGCAGGAGGACATCCAGAGTCCGTGAAATCCCCATATGCACTAGGTCCCCCCATCGGATGATGTCAGAGAAAGCAGAGTGCCGACACATCACCGAGGGACATTGACAGTTGTATCAGGTAAGTGTTAAAATTATTTTTAACCTTTGCAGTACTCGCTGGGGTATGAGGGAAGGGGGGCAGGGAGTGGGGTTCACAGGGAACTATAGTGTATGGAATACAGAATTGTTACCAACACTATAGAACCCCTTTATTGAGCACATGGATAACTTTATAAATGTGTAACTATAAAGCAAACTGTTTGAGGGCACTTTATTAAAAAGTAAAATACATAAGTTTACTGAAAATATGTATTTGGAAACGTATTTTTCAAGCTTATTGGATATACAGAATGTGGCATTGTGGCCTCATTTAAATGTATTGGCACACAACGGACAACTGAATAATTTATAAGCTGCTCTTGTATGTATGTATGTATGTATGCAGAGTTATTTTCATTTTTTATGACATCCATATACTATCCTCTTTCTTTCATGAAATTTGTTTATTATCATATTAATTTTACATTTTGGGATGAGACAAGATGGAGGGAAATAGGCTCCTAGCCTTCATATAAGAAAGCATCGTATTATAAAGGCAATTATGCAGTATCTAGTTTATCTTTATTTAAAACAATGTGATTGTTTTTCACATGATAGAATGCTACAGTAATGAATGCATTATAATATTATTATAATGTATTTGTCAGGATTACAGTATGATCCAGCACGTAGAACTGTGTAACACAGAGGACTGATAGGTAACGTATACCGGACCTTTGACCCCAAAGGCAGTTACCAGGTTCCCATTTGCATAATTGCTGCTCAGCATTAACCCTTCTGTGGATTTGGTTGCTGCTCGGCACAACTTTTCCTGTGTGGACAGTAGATGCCATTAACCACATTTTTTATATGCGGATGTATACGTGACAGTATTATAATATACAGGGGTTGGACATAGTTTACTGTAAATAACTACACAATCAGGGTGTGGACATGCTATTGTATACCACTCAAAAATTGCCATTGCCCCCTCCCCCTCACCCGGGTGGCTAAGGATCTCCAATCCCTCAGTCATCTCTCTGTTGACACACTTGGTCCTACCTTTTCCCTTTCACACTAATAAAACTTTATAATGGCTTTCCCATGGTTTGAATTCTCATTAGTTATCTGATTGATTGGCTTACAATAATTTTCCCACATCAAGTCTTGAAAGAAATGCCTTGAAACTTCCCTGTGATGACTCCATCTTCTGAAAAAACTGAAAGTGAAAAAGTGAAAGGGTGGTAGTAATAGTCATAATACTTGTAATTTAGAAGAGGTGGCAGTTTCTATCCCTCTAGTGACCCTTTACCACCAGTGCCACACTCACTAGTAGTATTGGTACCCAAGAATCAGCAATTGCTCTGCAATGGAGCAGGAGCAGATCAGTACTAGATACCCCATTTCACATTGAGTAGTAGCATGTGCATCTACAGAGCAAGGACAAATTTGGAAACACTGTGGTAAATGAGCAATTGAAAAGTACACTGCTCAAAAAATAAAGGGAACACAAATATAAAACATCCTAGATCTGAATGAATTAAATATTCTTCTGAAATACTTTGTTCTTTCCATAGTTGAATGTGCTGACAACAAAATCACACAAAACTCAACCCATGGAGGTCTGGATTTGGAGTCACACTCAAAATTAAAGTGGAAAAACACACTACAGGATCCAACTTTGATGTAATGTCCTTAAAACATGTCAAAATGAGGCTCAGTAGTGTGTGTGGCCTCCACGTGCCTGTATGACCTCCCTACAATGCCTGTGCATGCTCCTGATGAGGTGGCGGATGGTCTCCTGAGGGATCTCCTCCCAGACCTGGACTAAAGCATCTGCCAACTCCTGGACAGTCTGTGGTGCAACGTGACGTGGATGGAGCGAGACATGATGTCCCAGATGTGCTCAATTGGATTCAGGTCTGGGGAATGGGTGGGCCAGTCGATAGCATCAATGCCTTCATCTTGCAGGAACTGCTGACACACTCCAGCCACATAAGGTCTAGCATTGTCTTGCATTAGGAGGAACCCAGGGCCAACCGCACCAGCATATGGTCTCACAAGGGGTCTGAGGATCTCATCTCGGTACCTAATGGCAGTCAGGCTACCTCTGCCGATCACATGGAGGGCTGTGCGGCCCCCCAAAGAAATGCCACCCCACACCATTACTGACCCACTGCCAAACCGGTCATGCTGGAGGATGTTGCAGGCAGCAGAACATTCTCCATGGTGTCTCCAGACTCTGTCTCATCTGTCACATGTGGTCAGTGTGAACCTGCTTTCATCTGTGAAGAGCACAGGGCACCAGTGGCGAATTTGTTCTCTGGCAAATGCCAAACATCCTTCACGGTGTTGGGCTGTAAGCACAACCCCCACCTGTGGACGTCGGGCCCTCATACCACCCTCATGGAGTCTGTTTCTGACCGTTTGAGCAGACAAATTTGTGGCCTGCTGAAGGTCATTTTGCAGGGTTCTGGCAGTGCTCCTCCTGTATCTCCTTGCACAAAGGCAGAGGTAGCGGTCCTGGTGTCCTACAGCCTCCTCCGCGTCTCCTGATGTACTGGCCTGTCTCCTGGTAGCGCCTCCATGCTCTGGACACTACGCTGACAGGCACAGCAAACCTTCTTGCCACAGCACGCGTTGATGAGCTGCACTACCTGAGCCACTTGTGTGGGTTGTAGACTCTGTCTCATGCTACCACTAGAGTGAAAGCAGCGCCAGCATTCAAAAGTGACCAAAACATCAGCCAGGAAGCATAGGAACTGAGAAGTGGTCTGTGGTCACCACCTGCAGAACCACTCCTTTATTGGGGGTGTCTTGCTAATTGCCTATAATTTCCACCTGTTGTCTATCCCATTTGCACAACAGCATGTGAAATTGATTGTCACTCAGTGTTGCTTCCTAAGTGGACAGTTTGATTTCACAGAAGTGTGATTGACTTGGAGTTACATTGTGTTGTTTAAGTGTTCCCTTTATTTTTTTGAGCAGTGTATATCGAGCGTGAGTACCCAGTCATTCTGCGACAATCTGAGTGTATAGTTATTAAAAACAAACATTAGGAGGACTTATAGGACTTATATAATGTAAGTATAATTACAGATAGAGAAAAAAAAAACAATCTATAAACAAAAATGAGAGTGGTAATAGCAGATAAAAAAGCAAAATGGGGCAAAAAATCAATTCAACAAAAACCTAATGACTGTGAAAGAAAGGAGTAAAGAGAAACATAGTGTATACATATAAAATATACATTTAAGTGAGGCAAAATGTGAAAATTAACTAAAGTGTATGAGAAACACAAGAAATGTGTCTGAATAGGATCAAAACAGATAAAGTGTACGTATACAAAATTGTCAAGATAAGATGCATTAAGAAGTATAATTTAAAAAAATAACAGTTAATTAAAAATGCCAGATACAAATGTTTTACTCACAGAGTTTAACCCCTTAAGGACCAAACTTCTGGAATAAAAGGGAATCATGACACGTCACACATGTCATGTGTCCTTAAGGGGTTAAACAACATGACAATAATAGCAGCATGAAATAATTAAAATGTGTAAAAAGACAGAATATGTAATTATAGTAAAATATATATTAAAAAGTCCACAATTAACTTTTTTTCTTAAATGTATCTTGCAAACAATGAGTTGTTAGGTATAGGTTTCAAAAATGAGATGTTTTCATGTGCAGGACTTAATTTATAATACACCACTAAAAAATACAGGTTGTGCTTACTTTATAAAATCTTTAATACTTGTCAGACGCCATTCCTGCAGTTCAGATTAAAGCTGTGAGACCTCTTGTTTAACTTTCCGTTTTTGTGCCTGGAATTTACCTTGCGAATTTGGAACGTTTGCAGTGGGCATCAAAAAGAGGACATTTCATCATGTAAAAAGTGCCGTATTAGAAGCTTTATTAAAGATTCAAAAGTATGCTAACAGAATTGTTGCTTAAAATTCATCTAATACGGCTGGTGAGGTCCAGTCTAAGAGGATAGTCGAGACTTGTGTCCACTGCAAGCTCTGGAAGTTCCACTAATTTTGCTACCTTGGCACCTAAATGGATTCTGTCTCTCATTGGACGCTTTCTCAATGGCTTGCCAAGAGTCCCTGAGTGCTATTTTTACAGTCTGACTTCAAGTTATCATTGCATAATAATTAGTATTGTCTCTTCCAATTAGATAATACAAGATTAAATACAAATGGCACATCTTTTAAAATGTAATAAAAAATAATATCCTATAACATGTATATACAATGGCATAGTCTGCATGTGAAACATTTGTATCTGGCATTCAGAATTAACTGTTTTTTCAATTGAGTTTTTTTTTCGTGCAGCGTACTTTGATCATTTGTACCGAGTTGATTACTGGCAAATTGAGCAAGTATTTGTAGGTGGTGGGTCTCCTATTTTAGTAAGCAGCAGCTGATGCCTAGTTGCATTGTGTTATTTAAGTTTTAAGTGCAACTAGACCTATATATTTTGCAGTTTCTTTGTGTATAAATCCACAAGGCAGGGGCAGCTTTAACTAATGCATAACATGTTTTTAGTCTAGAACAGGGAGAAAAAAGTCTTACAAACATCTCCAGTCTGAAGAGTTCAATTGTAAATAGTAGAAATCTATGTTTAAAAAAGAAACGAGGACAAGATGGGAAATAACTACATTGCAGCAAAACTTGATTGACAAAATTACAGCTAGAGGCTTAAGGTTAAGGAAAGACCCATCAGTCAAAGATATGGAATGTAAGAAAAAGTAGGAGCATCCCCTAGAAAGGTTTTAGGTTTGCTCCCACCAGCAATTTAAACCAATTTAATGGCTAGATAGATATCCAGAGGTTTTTAAGGAAGATATGTTTAAAGAAGTTATTTAAAAATAATAAAGAGAAACATAACATGAACATGTACCACTTGAGTAAGGGATTTTTTTCAACATTAAAACCATATTGACATTTTATACGACATAAAATACGACATAAAATACGACAACTGTGCAAATGGATCTATTTGAAGAAATAGTGATTCAAGATCAGGGCCGGACTGGGAAAAAAATTCGGCCCGGGCATTTTTTTACCACAGCGGCCCACTAAGAAGGGGGCGGGGCAGAGGAGGTGTGTTTTGTCATCACTAATGACAAACACGCCCCCTCTCAAAGTGAGCATGTTGGTTCAATGCTCTTCCAGGGCAGACCATGCGCAGAGCTCTGCTGAAGAGCTCTAGCATGAGAAAAAAGCCCTGTATTTGTTCTGCACAGCGCAAGCAAATTTAATAACATGCTTGCACTGTGTTTCCTTGCAACTTGTCTCTGGTGTCTCTATAAATGGATACCAGGAGACAAAAATGCCAGGAAAGAGTATTGTGCATGTTTTTGGAGCCTGCTTGTGGTATTGTGTGTGTGCAGAGTGAGCTGATTGTGGTGTGGTATTGTGTAATAAGGTCGGTTTTAGGCGTGTTGTGTTTGTGGTGTAATGTAATGCATATGTGGCTAGGGGCTGTAGAGAATGTGTGTGTATAGGGCAGGGATAGGCAACCTTCGGCTCTGCAGATGCTTTGGACTACACCTCCCATGATGCTTTGCCAGCATTATGTGTGTAAGAGCATTATGGGGGATGTAGTCCACAACATCCGGAGAGCCGAAGGTTGCCTATCCCTGATGTAGCAAGAGTGTGCATGCAGGCTATAGTGTGTGTGTGTATAAGTGATGTAGTGTTTGAAGAGAGTGTGTGTTTAGGAGTGTAGTATGTGTTTGCTTACAAAGAATCTAGTGTGTGTGTATATATATATCTATATATGTTTGGAAGTATTGTGTATGTGTGTGGTGCAGTGTGTCGGGGGGATTCTGTGTGTATGTGAGGGGTGCAGTATGTGTGTGTGAGGTCTGATGTGTGTGAGGGTGCTGTGTGTGATTGATTTGTGTGAGGGTGCTGTGTGATGTGTGTGTGGGTGCTGTGGGTGATTTGTGTGTGTGGGTGCTGTGGATGATGTGTGTGAGAGTGCTGAGTGTGATAGTGCTGGGGATGATGTGTGTGAGTGCTGTGGATGATGTGTGTGATAGTGCTGTGGATGATGTGTGTGAGAGTGCTGAGTGTGATAGTGCTGGGGATGATGTGTGATAGTGCTGTGGATGATGTGTGTGACAGTGCTGAGTGTGATAGTGCTGGGGATGATGTGTGTGAGAGTGCCGAGTGTGATAGTGCTGGGGATGATGTGTGTGAGAGTGCCGAGTGTGATAGTGCTGGGGATGATGTGTGTGATAGTGCTGTGGATGATGTGTGTGAGAGTGCTGAGTGTGATAGTGCTGGGGATGATGTGTGATAGTGCTGTGGATGATGTGTGTGACAGTGCTGAGTGTGATAGTGCTGGGGATGATGTGTGTGAGAGTGCCGAGTGTGATAGTGCTGGGGATGATGTGTGTGAGAGTGCCGAGTGTGATAGTGCTGGGGATGATGTGTGTGAGAGTGCTGAGTGTGATAGTGCTGGGGATGATGTGTGTGAGAGTGCCGAGTGTGATAGTGCTGGGGATGATGTGTGTGAGAGTGCCGAGTGTGATAGTGCTGGGGATGATGTGTGTGAGAGTGCCGAGTGTGATAGTGCTGGGGATGATGTGTGTGATAGTGCTGGGGATGATGTGTGTGAGAGTGCTGAGTGTGATAGTGCTGGGGATGATGTGTGTGAGAGTGCTGAGGATACATGTTAGAAGGTAGTGTCTTGGGGGGGTAAATAAAAACAAAAAAAAAGTAATGTATGTCCCCCCCTCCCTTCTTACCTTTTAGCCTGGGAGGGGGGGTCCGGCACGCTGGTGAGTGGGAGGGGGGTTCAGGCACTCTGCCATCATCCATCCCTGGTGGTCCAGCGGTGAGTGAACTCTAGCCTGCGGGCTAGAGTTCACTCTCGCGAGATCCGGTCGTTGCCATGGCAACGCGCCGGATCTCGCGAGAGGAACCTGGCGGAGCTAAAGTTAGAGCTCCGCCGGGTTCCTCTGCTGGCAGGCTGGCTCCCTCCCCACTCTCTCCCCGCCGGCGGCCGCCTTTGACAGCATGTGGGCCGGTGAGGGAGATCTTTGATCTCCCCACCGGCCCTCCATGAAATACAGCGGGGCCGGCGCTAGGATAGTGCCGGCCCTGCAGGGGCCGGCTGGGGATATCCTGTGATCTCCCTGCCAGCCTCGGCCCACGGCCACCGTGGCCCACCGGGCATTTGCCCGGTGTGCCCGATGGCCAGTCCGGGCCTGTTCAAGATATTGAAAAACTTAAGAAAACAAATTATAAAAAGGCCAACCTTACAAGAAAAGAAAGAACCACTATGAAAGAACTGAAATAGAATGAAAGGTTGATCATCAAGCTGGCAGATAAAGGTGGAGGGATTGTGATATTTTCAAAAGGAACAATGAGGAAGAAGCAAAGAGACTACTGGAAGATAGAGAAACATATGTACCATATGTACCAAAAGTTCCCACCATAGAGAAAAACAGTAACGAAAAGATCTTCTAGAAAAAGGTCTGGATTATGGAATACTGAACACCAATGAATATGATTTTATCTACAGTAAATTCTAGTGATGTCCCAAACTGTTCGCCGGCGAATAGTTCTTGGCGAACATCGCTTGTTCGCGTTCGCCACGGACGGCGAACACATGCGCTGTTCGGTCCGCCCCCTATTTGTCATCATTGAGTAAACTTTGACCCTGGCCTGTACCTCACAGTCAGCAGACACATTCCAGCCATTCAGCAGCAGACACTCCCTCCCAGATCCTCCCACCTCCTGGACAGCATCCATTTTACATTCCTTGTGAAGCTGCATTCTTAGTGAGAGTAGGGACAGTGTAGCTGCTGCTGATTTGATAGGGAAATTGATAGCTAGGCTAGTGTATTCAGTGTCCACTACAGTCCTGAAAGACTCATCTGATCTCTGCTGTAAGGACAGCACCCCAAAAAGCCCTTTTTAGGGCTAGAACATCAGTCTGCTTTTTTTTTCTGTGTAATGTAATTGCAGTTGCCTGCCTGCCAGCCAGCCTGTGTGTCAGGCTCACAGCATATACTGTGCCCACTTGCCCAGTGCCACCACTCACTCACTGGTGTCACAATAGCTTGCATTTAAACAAAAAAAACTTTTTTAATGTAGTAGAATAGCAGTCAGTTTCCTTCACTAGTGTGCGTTTCAGGGCCTGCCCAGTGCCACCACTCACTCACTGGTGTCACAATAGCTTGCATTTAAACAAAAAAAACACTTTTTTTAATGTAGTAGAATAGCAGTCAGTTTCCTTCACTAGTGTGCGTTTCAGGGCCTGCCCAGTGCCACCACTCACTCACTGGTGTCACAATAGCTTGCATTTAACAAAAAAAAACTTTTTGGACTGTAATACAATAGCAGTCAGTTTCCTTCACTAGTGTGCGTTTCAGGGTCTGCCAGGGCACAGTGTCACACCAGTGCAACTCATATCTGGTGTAACAGTAGTGTATATTTTTTTTAAAAAATACAATTTTGACTGTAATAGATTGAATAGCAGTTAGTTGTCTGCCAGCGCGTGTGTCAGGCTCACAGCGTGTACTGTGCCCACTTGCCCAGTGCCACCACTCATATCTGGTGTCACAATAGCTTGCATTTAACACAAAAAAACTTTAGGAAAAAAAAAAGCCCATCTCTTTAGGAACCCATCTCTTATGGCCTCCCAGAGTAACTTCTACCTCACATATCTGTCCCTTGCTCTCTCCTAAAAGTTAGTACTCTATTCTCTCCTCCAGCTCTGGTGCACTCCACCTTGTTTGATTTCTACCTCCTGTCCTGTAGTGTTTTACACCCCACCTCCTATAGACTGTAAGGTCGTTTGAGCAGGGCCCTCTTCAACCTATTGTTCCTAATTTTTTTTTATTGTCTCATTTATTGCTAAATCTCCCACATTGATGATATTGTAAAGTGCTACAGAATATGCTGGCGCTATATAAATACCAGTAATAATAATAATAATAGTAATAATAATAAATGCTAGAGACGTATATTGTATATTTATTAAGATTCTCAATTTGAGATAAAATTGGAATTACTTGCATTTAAAAAAAGTTGTTTAGGTGATATGTCTTTTTATGGGAATTATTTAAAAGTGTTTTTTTTAATATATAACATTTAGCTAAATATCTTTAGCATAATCTTGTTAACAAGTAAATGGAGAAAAGACAATTATGTTCATTTTTAGATACATTTTTAAAATTGGTTTATTTAACACACTATAAATATAAAAGGTGAGATGACATGACTTAATTTAAGAGGAAATTTATATTTTATTTGCATTTTTGAAAAAAAATGATTTAGTTGTAATGCCACTTTTATGGTAATTGTTTAAAAACTAACAAAATCTTACTAATATGCACCTTGTTAAAATAAGAACTAATAAGCAAGAATTTACCTTTTAATAGCAAATTATGCTTATTTATTTATTCTTATTTATGTATTTTACAAGTGATCTATTTCTGCATTGTATATTGAAAAACAAGATGATTTGCGTCCCTTTTTAAGATAGGTGATATGCAGGGCCGGCGCGTCCATAAGGCGGCACAGGCGGCCGCCTTAGGGCGCACGGGCTCTGGGGGCGCAAGATTTCAGTGACCGGCAGGACGGAAGCTCTCCCTCCTGCCGGGCCACCATCTCGGCCCCAGGTGCTGTGTGCGGCTGTGCTGAGATCAGACACGGCGAGGGAGCACTAACCTCTCTGCTCTGCTCCCTCGCGCTGCCTGTCTGCTGATACCGCGGGAGCCGGAATATGACGTCATATTCCGGCTCCCGCGGTATCAGCAGACAGACAGCGCGCGAGGGAACAGAGCAGAGAGGTTAGAGCTCCCTCGCCGCGTCTGATCTCAGCACAGCCGCACGCCGCCCAGCAGCCCCACTGGACCCCAGGGAAGGATTCATCATCCACACCAGCTCTCCAGGTAGGGAGGCTGGGTGGATATTATTTATTTATAAAATAATTAGTGAGTGTATGTGTGAGTGTATGTGTCTGTGTGTGTGTGTGTGTGTGTGTGTGTGTGAGTGTATGTGTATGTGTGTGAGTGTATGTGTGTGTGTGTGTGAGTGTATGTGTCTGTGTGTGTGTGTGAGTGTATGTGTCTGTGTGTGTGTGTGTGTGTGTGAGTGTATGTGTCTGTGTGTGTGTGTGTGTGAGTGTATGTGTGTGTGTGAGTGTATGTGTCTGTGAGTGACAGTGTGTGTCTGTGAGTGACAGAGTGTGTGTCTGTGAGTGACAGAGTGTGCGTCTGTGAGTGACAGTGTGCGTCTGTGAGTGACAAAGTGTGTGCTTCTGTGAGTGACAGCGTGAGCGTGTGCGTCTGTGAGTGACAGAGTGTGCGTCTGTGAGTGACAGAGTGTGCGTCTGTGAGTGACAGTGTGTGCGTCTGTGAGTGACAGTGTGTGTCTGTGAGTGACAGCGTGTGTGTGTGAGTGCGTCTGTGTGTGTGCATGTGAGTGTATGAGTGTGTCTGTCAGTGTATGATGAGTGTGTTTGTCAGTGTATGAGTGTGTGTCTGTCAAATCAGTGAGAGTATGTTTGTCATTGAGTCTGTGTGTGACTATCAGTGTGTCTGTCAATGAGTGTCAATCAGTGTGGGTCTGCCAGTGTCAATGAATGAGTGTGTGTCAGATCAATGAGTCTGTGTCTGTCAGTGACGTCTGTGTGTTTGTCATTGAGTGTGTGACTGTCAGTGTGTACAGAGTGTAGCGGAGCGCGGTACAGGAGCTTCTGTTTCCTGTACCTGGCCAGACTGACAGGAGGTGCTCACAGAGAGAGCACTCCCTGTCAGTTCGGCCGGGTACAGAAAACTGAAGGTCCTGTACCGCGCTCCGCTCCGCTACACTCTGTACACACTGACACACCAGGAAGGGGAGTGTGACCCTTAAAGTGGTGTGGGGTGCACCAAGGGACCATTAATGGTCAGGGAGGAGAGAGGGGCTGGTTAAGAGGCACATAGTTTTTTTTTTTGGGGGGGGGGGGGCGGAAAAATGCATCTTCGCCTATGTACCTAAAAATCCAAGCACCGGCCCTGGTGATATGCCATTGTATATTCATGTTATGGGATGTTATTTTTTATTACTTTTTAAAGATATGCCATTTGTACTTAATTTTGTATTTTGTTATATTGCAGTGTACTGGGGCCCGCACGCCTGGGCGGGCATCGGGTGGCACATGCACTTAAGGCCAACCAATGGGTATTGCTATACTGGGGCCTTATCGGGTATCGCAGCCCATTAGTACGCGAGCGGACCCCTGTAGTCTTGGTGGAAGTGAGAGCTTGTCACACCCTCCGAGATATAGACAACGCAGAGTGTATCTATGTGTGTGTGTGTGTGTGTGTGTGTGTGTGTGTGTAAGATGCCAGTATATCAGTGTGTGTATCTGTGTCTATGTGTGTATGTGTCAGTGTGTATATGAATGTGTGTGTCAGTGTGGTTATATGTGCATATCTGCGTGTTAATGTGTATGTATATCTGTGTATGTATGTATGTATGTATGTAGCAGTGTATTTGCATATATCCCAGAAATCAGACACCAATACATCATGCAAACATACCCTTGCAATTAAACACAAACATTACATACAAACAAACCTGAGCATTCAAACTCTAAAACATATAAACACACCCCTTCACTGAGACACCAATACTATATACATACAAACACACACCTGCATTTGAACGCAAATACTACACACAAGTACACCACTGCATTCCAAAGGCAACAGTACATCCAAATAGACATATTCACACACACATACTCTGTACAAAAAACATGCTTATATTAAAATGCACAAACACTGCTCACAAATACAAAACCGCAAAGAAGGGTAAATAGTAGTTCCCCAGCTGGCATAACATTGTGGCAGTTGTACAACAGATGGGGATCTATCTTTTTGCTCCTCTTGTGCTAGAGGGGGCCCAAAATAATTTCTTGCAGCAGGGCCTAGCATATGGTGGCAGTACAGAGATGTGTTGTACATCCATATGCTGGGACAAGTAGCCTGTAAAATATTAAATTGATTAAACATGCTCCTCCCACTCTCCCCTTATATTCTCCACGGTTCACTTCTAACCAGCTCGTCTTGTCCCAGGTAGTCTGTTTAGGATGGTGAGGCACACTGGATGTTACCAGGGGGAAATAGTCCGATAGCTGTCCGGGTGGTATGCTGAGCGACTCTGCTCCAGCCCCTGGGGGCATTACAGAGCAAATTAGGTAAGTGCCTTTATGCCGAGGATGGTCCCGGCATTTCCTGTTTGGCGGTCAAGGTTGGCGCGCCTATCACATTGCAGCCCATGCGCATAGCGGTGGAACTCACGGTGGGAGGCTTTGCGTTCCACCAAAGTTCTGACCGTGCTACTGCGCATGCGCAGGTCGGAACTTCATGGTTTCGGTGCTAAATTTGAACTGCTAGCGTTATTTAAGTTGTGCTAGACCCTCCTGTCAGCAGGATGCTGTTCAGATAGCCGTGTCTTCACCCCCCCCCCCCCCCCCGCCCCACCACCACACGGCTCTGAGGTTTTTGAGGTGAGGTAGATTTGTCTCTACTTTAAAAATCTCTGTTTAATTCTCAAATTTGGATTTTAAAATAGATATTTTGTTCTTTTTCAGAATGTCTATTACTGTTTCACCTGATAAAATGGAAAAGGACAGGAATCCTGCTCCCGCACCCAGGAAAGTGACTGCAAAGGCTAAACATTTATGCTGCAGTGAATGTTCTAATCCTCTACCGGATGGATATAAAAAGAAGGTCTGTAATCTATGTTTGGCTGATAATCTGGAAAAATCCAAGCAGAAAGACATGCAGTCTTTTCTGTCTTGGTTTCAAGATAATCTGTCTCAAACCTTTGAACCTTTTAAGGAAACAGCCAGATCAAGTATTCCAGTAGCTTCTCATGTTACAGCTAGTAAGAAGCATAACAGGTATGTAGTTCAGAAATAATTTCAGGAGAATGCTCTGCCTCAGTTTTCTCAGAATCTTAAGATTCATCATCTCATGTGGAGATGGGTTTCCCACAAAACAAGCTGAGAAAATTTTTGAAGGAGGTATCACTGATCTTGAGTGAAGATCTACCTAAAAATCTAAGGAAAAAGGGTTTTCTTAGATCAATTTGATGTACAGAGAATGGAAAAATCCAAAAATGAGAGCTTTTATTTCAAGGCATTTTAAGAATCTATTCAAGATTCAATGTGATGATAAATGGGAAGAACTACCTAAGGTAGACATTCAGGTAGCTCAACTTTAAAAAAAGTCAACCATTCCAATTGGTGAAGTTTACGGCCTTAAAGATCCGATGGACATACGGGCTGAGACATCTTGTTGAAGAGCCTTCCAGTCAGCTGGCTTTCAATGTAATGCAGCCTTAGTAGGGGCTTCTGTTGTTAAAGCGCAAAACTTTTGGATACAATCTTTGGAAGATTGTTTAATGGAAGACGCTGATAAAGATTTAGCCCTTATCATTAATAACTTGAAGCTTTCCAATGAATCTCTAATGGATATGTCAGAAGGAATTCTGAAATTGGCAGCGCGCATTATGGGCCTTTCCTCTGTAGCCATAAGAGCTTTATGGCTACGTTCTTGATACGGCCTCCAAGTCTGCCCTGTGTGAATTGCCCTTAGAAAAATCTAAGCTGTTTGGATCTCCTCTGGAAGAGATTATCAGATAAATGTCTGAAACAAAACGGATAGAAAGTTCTCTTGGAAGCTGGGTTACAAAAACTTCCAATATGCATGCACAAGAATTATGGATATCAAGACTGATTCAGAAAATGTTGTAGATTCCAGAAGGACTCCAGATTTGAAGATAAAACCAATAGACAAGATAAAAAGAGGCAGTTGTGATGTCAGAAGGATAGGAGGCAGGCTGCAATACCATTTTAGGCTTGGGAGCAGACCACACAAAATCCTTGGGTGATGAATATCATTGCAGATGGCTACAAAATCAGATTGACAGAAAAACCAAGGCACAGTCTCAAAATTTCTTTTTACCAATTAAAAGAAAAAAACAGAGGCAGCAGCAGTATCTCTTTTGAGGAAAGGGGTTATTGAAAAGGTCCCAAAGAACCAAGAATTTCAAGGCATGGATTGTCGTCTTTTTTTAGTTCCAAAGCAAAATCAAGCAATGAGACCGATCCTGGATCTAAAGAATTTGAACAAGATCATCCCATACCAAAAATTCCATATGGAAACCATTCTATCGGCTACACATATCCTACAGAAAGGGGACTTCATGGCTACCCTGGATCTCAAAGACGCTTATCTTCCTGTCCCATGGCACAAGCGTCAAGAAAATTCTTAAGATTCGTCATAAGAATAAGAGGGAAACTTCTTTATTTTTAATTCAAAGCTCTGCCGTTTGGTCTGACTTCAGCTCCAAGAATTTTCACAAAGATCCTCACTCCCTTTACTGCAGCTTTAAGGGAAAAAGGTATAGCTATTATTCCATATCTGGACAACTGGCTTCTAAAGGCAAAATCAAAACAGCTCCTGAAGCTTCACGTCCAGACTACTATCAATTTCTTAGAATATCACGGTTGGGTGATCAATCAAAAGAAGTCTCATCTTCATCCCGCTACAGAAGCTACATTTCTGGGATTCATCATAAACTCAACAGAATTTCATTACACCTTACTCCAGAAAGAAAAAGGAAATTAAAAAGAGAAGTATCTTTTTTACAAAAAGAACCAAGCTGTTCAACTCGAATGGCTATGAGTGTCCAGGGGACTTTAACATAGTCCATTCCAGCTGTAAAGTGGTCAAGAGCAGCCATGAGAACACATTAATGGTAAATTCTACAGAAGTGGTCAAAAAGGGAATCCGATCTAGATTTGTAAATTGTGCTATCTTCTGAAATCAGAAGTCAAATCGTTTGGTGGAAATGTTCCAGCTTCCCTTAACCCCTTAAGGACACATGGCATGTGTGACATGTCATGATTCCCTTTTATTCCAGAAGTTTGGTCCTTAAGGCGTTAAAAGGGTCTATCTTTCAAACCAAAAGAATGGCTTATTGTGACTACATACCCAACACGCCTCCCAACACGCTTGAGGTGCTCATTTCCAATTAAGGCATCTGGTCCACAAAAGACGCTCGCCAATCTTCAAATTTCAGGGAACTAAAAGCCCAATGATCTTCTTCCCTTCAAACTTGGATATCAAGCAAAGCTGTAAGAATTCAATCAGAAAACAGCACAACAGTTGCTTATTTGAACAGACAAGGTGGAACAAGAGTAAAAAGCCTTCATCATCTTTGTTCAGAAATTTTTCTTTGGGCACAAAAGGAGCTGGAAGATTTGGCTGCTACACACATAAAGGGGAAAGACAACTTAGTAGCAGACAAGTTGAGTAGGTCAAAATGGTCACAAGCGGAATGATCCCTTCACCCAGACTTATTCTCAGCTCTCACCAAAACTCCAGACGTAGATCGAATGGCCAGGAGGATAAATCAAAAGGTCAGGATGTTCGCCTCACTTCACAGCCAGGATCATCCCCGTTTTCTATACGGAATGACAATCAACTGGAATTTCAATCTGGCATACGTTTTTCTTCCAGTAGCCTTGATGCCAAGGATCATCCAGAAAATCAGATCAGAGGAGCTCGAGTGCTGGCAATTATTCCTTACGGGCCTAACAGAAGTTGGTTCTCTGAGTTGTGGATGATGGCAGTAGCTTTTTGGGAACTACCAATAGACCTTCCCTTGTTAGAAAACAGGCAACTACCCCTACACCTTGAGCATGTTCAGGTTGACAGCATGGCTAGTGCAAGGCTAATTCTTCAGAGTCATGGCATTCAAGATGACAGGTTTGATCTTTTGATGAGCTCCACTAGGAAATCTACTTCAAGAATTTATTTAAGAATTTGGAAAAGGTTCCTCCTTTGGTGTCATGATCACAACTGCCTTCAAAGTTCCCCTTCAGTGGACACAATTATCCATTTTCTTCAAGATGGTTTCTTATCTGGTCTCAGCATCTCTACGTTAAAAGTGCACTTATCTACCCTGAGCTATTTCCTTGTTAAGTTATTGATTACCGTATATACTCGAGTATAAGCCGAGTTTTTCAGCCCATTTTTTGGGCTGAAAAACCCCAACTCGGCTTATACTCGAGTCAGAGTCTGTATTATGGCAATTTGCATTGCCATAATACAGACTGGGGGGAGAGGGGGGCTGGCAGAGCTGTACTTACCTCTCCTGCAGCTCCTGTCAGCTCTCTCCTCCTCCGCGCCGTCCGTTCAGCACCTCGGTCAGCTCCCAGTGTAAGTCTCGCGAGAGCCGCGGCTCTCGCGAGACTTACACTGGGAGCTGACAGAGGGAGCTGCACAGACCGCGCGGAGGAGGAGAGAGCTGACAGGAGCTGCAGGAAAGGTAAGTACAGCTCTGCCAGCCCCCCTCTCCCCTCACTGAACTGCCACTGGACCACCAGGGAAGGAGCCCCCCTCCCTGCTATGTATCAAGCAGGGAGGGGGGACGAAAAAAAAATATAATAAAAAAATAAGAAATAATAATAAAAAATTAATAATAACAAAAAAAAGAGGTATAAGGACAACTATGGGAGGGAGGGGGGGTATAAGGACCACTATGGGAGGGAGGGGGGGGGATAAGGACCACTATGGGAGGGAGGGGGGGATAAGGACCACTATGGGAGGGAGGGGGGTATAAGGACCACTATGGGAGGGGGGGGATAAGGACCACTATGGGAGGGGGGGGGATAAGGACCACTATGGGAGGGAGGGGGGGGATAAGGACCACTATGGGAGGGAGGGGGTGGGATAAGGACCACTATGGGAGGGAGGGGGGATATAAGGACCACTATGGGAGGGAGAGGGGGGGATAAGGACCACTATGGGAGGGAGAGGGGGGGATAAGGACCACTATGGGAGGGAGGGGGGGGGGGTATATGGACCACTATGGGAGGGATGGGGGGGGGATATGGACCACTATGGGAGGGATGGGGGGGGATAAGGACCACTATGAGAGGGAGGGGGTGGGATAAGGACCACTAGGGGAGGGGAGGGTAAGGACCACTAGGGGAGGGGTGAGTCAGGACCACTGGGGGGGGGGGTGAAGGAACACGGGGGTGGGGAGGTAAGGACCACTGAGGGAGGAGGAGGGGAAGTCAGGACATATGGGGGGGGGAGGGGGCGGCAAAATGTTTTTTGCCTACGGCGGCAAATATCCTTGCACCGGCCCTGCACACACTGCATTCACACACTGCATTCATACACACACACACTGCATTCATGCACACACACACTGCATTCATGCACACACACTGCACTCATACACACACTGCACTCATACACACACGCTGCACTCATACACACACGCTGCACTCATACACACACACATACGCACACACTGCATTCATTATACACACACTGTAAATAAATATTCAATTAATATATTTTTTTTAGGATCTAATTTTATTTAGAAATTTACCAGTAGCTGCTGCATTTCCCACCCTAGTCTTATACTCGAGTCAATAAGTTTTCCCAGTTTTTTGGGATAAAATTAGGGGCCTCGGCTTATATTCGGGTCGGCTTATACTCGAGTATATACGGTAGATGTTTCTTCAAAGCTATCTACTGCTCAGACCTCCTCGCAATTTTCAGGCTCTATGTGTAGCTCCATTTGTAGCTATGTGTAGCTCCCTTTAAAATTGATTTTTCTCAAGACCGTTTTTCTCATGGCTATCACTTCTGCTAAAAGAATTGGAGAAATTCAAGCCCTCTGAAGATTTTATCATTTTTCATCAGGATAAAGTCATATTATATCCCAAGCCTTCTTTCCTGCCGAAGGTCCTCACATTGAAGGGCATTTACCAGCCCACTATTCTTCCCTTATTCTGTGGATTGGCATTTTCTCCACTGGAACTCAAGCTGCACACCTTGGATGTTAAACGAACCTTACAAATTTATCTTCGCAGGTCTGCTCCCTTCAGGATTTTGGATCACCTATTCATTGGATTCCAAGGAAAATCTAAGGGCAAGGTCTCTAGAACCACCATCGCTAGGTGACTTACGGAAACCATCAGGTTATCATATACCCATAGTGGTCTTCAATCTCCCATGTCAGTTAAAGCTTAGTCCACTAGAACTATGGCCACTTCATGGGCTGAACGTGCCAGCGCATCTCCAGAAGACATTTGCAGAGCTGTCACCTGGTCTTCTTTTCACACATTTATTCAGCACTACAGGATAGACCTCTCCTCAACATCAGAAGCTGCTTTTGGGCATAAGGTGCTCCAAGCCGTGGTATCCTGATTTCCCACCCATTTTTTGTTTCATTTTCATTTGGGATCTTACTATATCCCATCTGTGTACTGCCACCATATCCTAGGAAAAACTTGAATTTTTACTCACCGTAAATTATTTTTTTCCTTAACCCCTTAAGGACCAAACTTCTGGAATAAAAGGGAATCATGACGTGTCAGACATGTCATGTGTCCTTAAGGGGTTAATATGGTGGCAGTACAATATTCCTCCCTGTTTTTTTTCAACCAATTTAATTTGCATTGTGAAGTCCATATTTCTCTTGGTATTAACTGGTTAGTATTGCACCATGGGGAATATAAAGGGAGAGTGGTAGGAGCATGTTTGATTAATTTATTATCTTACAGGCTACGTGTCCCAGCATATGGAAGTACAACCCAACTTTGTACTGCCACCATATTAAGGGAAAAAAAATAACAGTACAAATTTCTGTTTTCTACATTAGTTCCCCGCCATAGGACAATATTAATCGCCATGTAATGATAACATGAAGCCAGACTATAAAAACAGCAGCCTATTACTCTTGGCATGTTATTGAGAAAGTGAAATGTGTTGTCAAGAAAACTAAACAAGCTGAACTTCCCGGGCACGCTAAGAATAGGAGAGAGATCCTGCAGTGGATGTAAGCCTCGAATCTCCTCTCAGCATGGACCACATGGCAGTATTAGACAAATTTTAAGCAACAATTCTTTTCAAATATTTTTATTAAGAAAAATAAAATTTTTAACAGATATTAAAACAAAATTTAATTAACAAATACCATAATATATATATCAATGTTTATTTAAGTACTGAACCAAAACTTAAATGTTTATTTTTCCAGCTACACTCTCTGTGTAAACTTATCAATTAACAATTATGTCATGGGAAAAAAACCTTATGAATTGCACTTAGAGTCTTTAAATAGTTAACTTCATATTGGTTATAATATAAGTGATGGCCGGTGTTAAATCAATTGAAAATATTATGTATGATGAATCATATAACAATTATAACATCTAAAAAAGAAGAAGAAACCAAATGGGAGAGGGAAATTAGGGGATATCCTCCTTTATGTTTAGATTTGAGTCCCTGAGAAAAAAGAAAATTAAGTAACTGAACTATTTCTGATCTTGGCCTACCATGGCATATACAAAAAATTATCTAACAAATATGACTGATGTATTATTTGTTGTTTTCGTAAATAAGGTAATTGCAGTGAGTACACATTCTTTACACCTTTTTCCCAAGAATCCCAATAATACTTGAGACTATCGTAAGCAAAAATTATTTGTAATCTTTAATAAAACTTTTTATACGGGACTTTTACATGTGGAGATTCCCTCATTTTGGTGCCGACCGCGAATGCTCCAAATTCACAAGGTACATTCAAGTCACAAAGATGGAAAGTTAAACAAGAGATCTTACAGCTGTAATCTGTACAAGAAAAGCGTCTGATGAGTATAAATGATTTTATAAAGTAAGCACAACCTATATTTTGGGGGGGTATAAATTAAGCCCTGTACAATAAAACCTCACTTTTTTATGTCCTTTGCTAACAACTCATTGTTTGCAAGATACATTTTAGAAATCACCATTGTGGATAACTTTTCATAACAAGATGAATAGGATTTGGATTTTTTACTTTTTAAAGCTGTTAAAACACAAGTTAAAGTGGACTTTATTAACAGATATTTACCTGCTATTCAGACATCTGTCCTTCTACATGTTTTTTACAATTATTTTATACTGCAATTGTTGTTGTATTTTTTAAAATCTGTGAGCAGAACATTTGTATTTGGGATTTTTAATGAATTGTTATTTTTTTTTTATTGATTATTTTTGCATTGTGTTAATTACTGGCAAATTGATTCAGTATTAGTAGGTGGTGGTAGTAGGTGGTGCATTGTGTTATTTAAGTTTTTAAGTGCCACTAGACCTATATATTTTGCAAAATATAAAGTGAATGTGATGTGTAAAATAGGTGTCAAAAACTGAATTAAAAAGTTACTTCCAAAGAACAAAAGAAAAGTGTATGCGATATCAATATAGAGGCATTGATATATATGCAGTATCATAATATAACTAGTTTCCTACACAGTATAATTTTGTAGCCAAAAGCACATAGTATCCCATTTTGTTACAAATATAGTAACTCACAATGCAACTAATTATCCTAATACATTAACCAAAATCTGCTGGTAAAAAAATATATATAAATAAAATGAAGGAAGGAAAATAAATATCATAAATTATAATTGTCACAATAATAATGCACGTGATCTCCTTGATTTAATAAAAAAAAAAAAACGCAAATGAAATGGACTCATTAGACCCCTTAGGGTCCAAAGTATCAAGTGTTCTTATCCATAGTGTCTCACATTGTAACATAATCTTGGACCGGTAACTACCTCTACTAAGGGGATGGACATGATCAGTGGCAATAAACCATAACCAATGGTTATGTTCCAAAAAGTGATTATCAGTCCCACCATCCCTGGCTGTTGTTGTGATGAAAGAATAATGTTTCTGAATTCTATCACGTAGCAAAAGATCTGTTTTCTCCACATAACCTAGATCAAAGGGACAATTAATGAAATACTCCACATATTCTGTTGTACATATGATGTATTCAAAAGATTTGGCCAGAGTGAGGGTGAGTGAATGTCTTTCTAAGTGACATGTGACTATATGTCACACATCCCAAGCATTTAATTTGCAAATGTACAGAAGATATACACACTATCTGGCGAGTACAGATTGGATACATGAGAAAGCTTGTTCTTCTCAGGGTGGAAGGTCGAGTGTGTCATCAACTGACCACTCATTTTTACTAGCTGCTAGTGATGTCCCGAACGGTTCGCTGGCGAATAGTTCCTTGCGAACATAGCGTGTTCGCGTTCACCACGGATGACGAACATATGCAATGTTCGGTCCGCCCCCTATTCGTCATCATTGAGTAAACTTTGATCCTATACCTCACAGTCAGCAGACACATTCCAGCCAATCAGCAGCAGACCCTCCCTCCCAGACCCTCCCACCTCCTAGACAGCATACAATTTAGATTAATTCTAACGCTGCTTTCTGTTTTATTTATTATACATTATCCTCTATAGTCAGTAACCTGTGTTTATTATACATTATCCCCCCATAGCCAGTAACCTGTGTTTATTATACATTATCCTCCCATAGCCAGTAACCTGTGTTTATTATACATTCCATCTGCCCAATCTTTTAATAATATGCACTGGAGTGTTAGTGTTGAAGGAGACCGAAGCTGCCCCTATTCTAAATGAAAGACCCGAGACATAGATACAGCTCAATCTCATGAGTAGTGTTCTGATGTAGAAGATGAATTTAGCCGTAGTCAGAGGGATTCAGTGAGAGAAGTGGTGAAATGTGTGTGACATGACTGAGTGTGGGTAAGTAAGAGTCAAGTATTTTAACTGGGCACTAGTTCTAGGTGGGATAAAGTGGTATAGCGGATGGATGAGTAGTTTGGTTCGTTTTAGAGGTTTGTGGAGAAAGTATATAGTGATCATGATTTTTAGCGATATCCAATATTTTTAAGGTGGTCCCAGTGCCACCACTCATATCTGGTGTCACAATAGCTTGCATTTAAAAAACAAACAAACTTTTTTGACTGTAATATAATAGCAGTCAGTTTCCTTCACACGTGTGCGTTTCAGGGCCTGCCAGGGCACAGTGTCACACCAGTGCAACTCATATCTGGTGTAACAGTAGTGTTCATTTAAAAAAAAAAAATACAGGGGGCTTGTTGTCACCTTTCGGGGACCCTTGGTGTTGTACGTGGCTGGGTGGAGGAAGAGACCTTCAATGACATCAGTGAGAACAAGGAACGGGACATGGCTAGCTTGGTATCCAACCTTGTGCAAATGGGGAGTTTGCGGTTGTGCAAATGGACTGTTTGCGGTGCGTTAAACGGGGAGTTTGGTCTGTCACTGTGAAGCGGGCGTAACCCTTACACTACCTGATCGATACAACATCATACCTGATGTTTTAAAGCACGTTATTCCAAAGAATTTAGGAATGTTAGGTGATTTATGCCCTTTATGGATTAAAACCAGACTCTGCATCAACTATGTAATTTTCCATGGGAGTTTTGCCATGGATCCCCCTGCGGCATGCCACAGTCCAGGTGTTAGTCCCCTTGAAACAACTTTTCCATTACTATTGTGGCCAGAAAGAGTCCCTGTGGGTTTTAAAATTCGCCTGCCTATTGAAGTCTATGGCGGTTCACCGAGTTCGCCCGTTCGCGAACATTTGCGGAAGTTCGCGTTCGCCGTTCGCGAACAGAAAATTTCATGTTCGCGAAATCACTACTAGCTGCTGCTCCACTTATTTTTAAAATGGCTTTTATTGTACTGGTTTCTCCCTGTGTTGCAGTGCAGAGTAACTATGACTGCTACTATCGCAGACACAGTTTGTAATCAATAGGGTTCTGTTTTTTTCACACTAAAGAACGGTCAACAATGCTGCTGAATTAATGTGTGGGAAACATTTTTCAGTACGTGCAAAACCACTACAATGAAATCCATTTTTTAGAAGGAGGAGCACCCACAGTAGTAACTCAATTTTAAAACTGGAACATTTCATAAAATGAAAGGAAAAAGTAATTGGGCAATTGATGGCCCACTTAGCAGATCCAACCTTTAAGTTTTTTTGAAGATCCCTCTACTTTTCAAATGAAATTACTCCTGCTTCAGGTGAGTAGGTTGTCAAAGGGCCACTAACATTTTCCTTTCATTTTTTGAAAAATCATATTGTTTTGTTGTTTTGTTTTTAAAATAAATTACTTCTGCTGCTGCTATTGTTTTTTAAAAAGCCTTTCATTGCAATGATTTCACCTCGTCTGGATAAGTTTTGCGCTGTTTCTTTGCCTGCAAGAAAGATGCAAATGGTCTTCAAATTCAAATCTCTTTTTTTAAAGTCTGAGAGTATTTGTATTGTTTACAAATTCCATTGTTAATCACTCAAGCCACATGGTGACTCATGTGGCAAAGTTTTGTTCTCCTTCGTGTGGAAGGGATGAGTGGATCGTTAATTGCCTATTGACTATTTCCTGTCATTTATTAAAATTATTTTTCGAATCAAAATTACTCTTGCTAGTTCCTCATTTTTCATTAATACAAGATTGCAAAAGGAAAAACAATCAATTATTATAAAACAAAGATAAATATTAAATACGGATATAATAATATAATTTTGACATCTTGTAATTGGTATTGCAAAAATGCCTGGTACTGCCTAGCTATAAGGCTGTTATTGCAGCACAGTAATAGGCACCTTTTGGTTATTCTGAATTATTTTTCTTCAAAACAATTGCATAAACAAAAATTTGACCAAACCAAAATGCCATATGAACGAATTTTCAAGCCATCCAAACTGTTGATTTAGACATACTGAATTTTATGCCATGCGCTATACCCCTTTTTATTTACGTTGGTCCCACACCATATTATACTTCATTTTGTATATATTTTTATCGTACGTGAATGTCATTTGCTTTATATAAAACTGGTTTGTGACATTATCAGAGCTTTATATTATATTTACATCTGTATTTTTATACATATCCATATTTACTAATTTTTTTTTTAATTCTTTATTTTTCTTGTGCATAAGAAAACATACAATCTTGCAGAGCCACGACAGCAGATGCAAGCATTTCAACAATCTTTATGTACGTGACAGAAAACCAGCACATTTTATATATACATTGAGAATAACAAGCTTTGATGCTTTGGTAAAACATGGTGTTAATGCCTAGCTACACAATCATATGACAAGTTAGGTTATGCTTAGATTTTTAGGTGTGTGGCATAGCAGATATAGTTTAAAATTTAGATTTTATAATATGTAATATAAACCGTCTGGGTCATTTAACGCAGTAGAAAAACGACTTAATGTGTATTATTAAGCTGCAAACAGGCTAGGTCCAGACGTCGATCTGGTAATAACATGAGATATACAGGCTTACATAGCTAGGTACCGACGCAGGCTAGTGCGATTCGGTATGTTTATAGTATTGATATGTGCGGGGCACTGAGGCGGCCCTCCGAAGGGGAGCCAGACACCCATCACCGAGCCCACATAAAAATCTACTTATATCTTAGCAGCTAAACTACAGGGGCAACCAGCCTGAGTGTGAAAAAGCTAATCTGTTAAATGATTAGTAATATGGCTTAACAGTGTGTGAGAAGTCAAGTGGCTAGGTGTTACACATGCGGAAACCAGGGAGGAATCGGACTAAGATGGTACACCATCCCAGTGAGGGGTGTCTTAATCTTTCAGACCATCCCCAACTAGAATAGCCGGACCGGTTTAGCGATGGCCCCAGTGTTTGCACACCCGTGGATATTAACTGGTCAATAGAAGCAGGCTTAACATAACTGTTGACCACAGAACAACATTTTTGCAGATAGGTAATGAACATGAGGGGTGTACAGTGGATATTATAGGGTACAGGCTTTCCTATAAGTCTGTGATATTGGTACATGTTGCAGATCATGATGCTATATGCTAGGCAGACCAATATTTCCAGATGAGCAAGCTAGTTGGTAGGTTAATGCTTGCTGGGTCATTTCCTGAGGTGGTACTGCTCTCTTGTCCCAAGTGGGCTATTGGGGGAGATAAACAGGAATATATCTTACGCTTTATGGAGGGAGAGGGAGGGGGGGGCTGTTATTAGTAGCTTGCGGACAAAAGGTAAAACGTATATTAAGGCAAAGCAAATAGTAAGGCAAAACGAATATTGAGCATAATCATGTCTTTGGTTAATATGGCATACACCGGAGTCCGGCAGACCTGGTTGCTCTAGCGTGACTTGTGTAGCAGGAGGTAAGTCCGCGATCAGCCCGCTCTCAACTACGGGATCTGCAAAGACCCTGGGGGATGATATTCAGCCCGTGTGCCAGGCGGTTGGTGCTGATGTGGTTTGGTATGTCCCCTCCAGAGTTGTGCAAGGGCCGATTGTGTCTTTCGCGGGGCTTCTTCCATGTCTTCTCAAGCGGAAGGAAAAAGAAAAATTAGTCAATACACTGTAAGTCCACCAGAACTTAGAGGCAGTCCCGTCTTTTCGTTCAGCTCTGTGAGGCTAAGCCAAATAGACTTTAGATCCAGTGTTCATCTGGTGTCGGCTGCTGCAGTTCAAAAGGGTAATTGGAGGCTGTGATAAGTCAGGTAGAAAAAGAGAAAAAAAAGGATAAAGTCCCCAACGGTATATATCCATTGAATTGAGGACTGAGTATTCTGCGGCTATGGTAACGGAATTATAATAATTGAGGAGGACGGCGTGTCTCTTCATGCTGTCTGAGGTGTTTCAGGTGGTATTTGTTGTTTGGAGTTCTCTCCTTAGTTCTCGTGGTTCCAGCTGTGAGTGGTTGTAGTTGGCACACCGTTAGCCATAGAGTCCCCTGGGAGCCCCAGCGCTGGCAGTAGCCCTTTTGCTCCCTGTATGTCATGGACTGGGTGAGTGGCGTCTCCATGTTGTACCTGCAGTGTGCGGGGAGATCTCCATCTATAGGGGATGCTGTTCGCTCGTAGGAGGGCCGTGAAGGGTTGGAGAGAGCGGCGCCATGCAAGTGTGTTCCCCGATAGGTCAGCGTAGAAGGAGAGCGCCATGCTCTCGAAGGAATATGGAGAGTGGTTGTGTACCGCGTTGAGGACTGCCGTTTTGTCTCTGCTCCTTTGGAACCGGACAATCTGGTCTCGAGGTGCCCCGGCCGGGGCTTTAGTCGGTTTGGGTAAGCGAAACATCCCCTCAATTTCCACAGCTTTCGCTTGTTTGGGCGGTAGGAGCGCTTGGGGCAATCTGCGTACCAGGTGAGGTAGCTCTGCCTCCGTTGTAGCTTCAGGGATCCCCCTGACTTTGAGATTTAGGCTTCTCCTGTGGTCCTCTGCCGCTGAGAGCCTCAGCTCCGTTTTTGCCTGTTGCTGCGTTAGCTCACATACCGTTTGTTGCAGCTGCGATATCTGCATCTTGTTTTGGTTAGTGTCCTGTTCCAGTGTGGCCATGCGGTTTGTTAGGCCTCTCAGGTCCTGTCGTATTTGGGCCACATCGGCCTGTAACGTACGTTGTAGGCCTGCGAGCAGGTCTTTCAGGACCGCCGTTGTGACTGGGGCCGAGTCTGGTGGTGCAAGAGGTGGCTTGGGGGCCGGTATTGGTAGTACCTGTTCCTCTGCTGCATCATCCGAGAAGTCATCCGACATGTCAGAGTTGAAGTCCGCAAAGGCGGCCATCTTGGCCTCTCCCGCTCTTTGGGCCTGGCGCCAGAGGTCCCCTATGTTTATGCTTATGCTGGGCTTGTCAGGCTTAGATTTCTTGGTCTTTCGACCCATCGTGTCTTTACCCTGCAGATGCTCCGTTTTAGGCTTGTGTCTGAGGGTTGTACAGCTCGTTTTCGACGTTTTAGTGGCTTTTAAGTGCAGAGCTGTTCCGACATGCGGCCATTCAGTTCAGCTGCCTGGCTCCGCCCCCATATTTACTAATTTTTGACACAATCTGAATGCAATTTCCTTTGTTTACTTGCGTTCCTTTATTTAAAAATATTGATTATAAATAAATAATTAAGCATAATTATGCCTTGAATGAATCATTTATTTAAGGTCACTTTTAAAAACATTTTCCATCTTATTATTATCTTTTCATTTTACTGCAATTATTATTACTGCAATTCTACAATAATGTGTTCTTTCTTTTTTTATTTCTTTAATACAAGTCTTAGTAGCTGTGGATGTGGGATGCACTGTATAATGAACTGGTTTTGATGGATTTAGTCATCATAATTTTGAATCCATTTACATTCAAGAAAGCCTTGCAGCTTTTCTAGTAAGTGCAAACAAAATGTTTCTAATATATTCATCTACTTTTAAATAGATAACAGGTTTAAAAAAAAAGAAAAGAAAAAGAAAAGAAAAACTGAAAAAGGAGAAATCAATAACAAAACAAAATTTCCTTGCTTACTATCCACTATCTCCATTTCACTATGTATATTTAAATAGCAGAAGTTAGTCATTAAAAGAACACTCTAGTCACCTGAACAACTACAGCTTAATGCATTCGTTCTGGTGAGTATAATCAGTCCCTGCAGGCTTTTTACTGTAAATGGCTTTTTACTGTAAATGGCTGTAAATGGCCAGATAAATGGCAGTGTGTACATTGCTCGATAGGGACACCTCCAGTGCAGTCACTCAGATGGCCACGAGAAGTGATTCCTGGGTAAGTGCAGCACACCGTCTCCACGCTCTGTTGGAGGCACTGAACTTTTACAATAGAGATGCATTGAGTCAATGCATCTCCATTAGGACATGTTGATAGACGCAGCGCTGCGTTTTGTCGTGCCATTGAAGTGGACCAGGGGCAGAGCCAGTGGAATAAAGGTGAGATTTCTACTTATTTAAGGGGGAAGGTAGGGCTAGCACCCTAAATAGTGTTTTTAACACTCTAGGGCCAGGAGTACACAATTGTATTTCTGACCTATAGTGTTCCTTTATTGGATCAATCCCACATTACTCCATACCACTTAATATCTCAAAGAAGTTTTTATGCAATTTAGAGCCACTGGGCTCCATCTTACCTCAGAGGTTAAGCCATTTTCAAATAATTTAACCCAGAACTTGTTTCCCAGGTACTTGTTCTCTATGCCCTATTTATCATTAAGGCAGGTGTACACTGCAGGAAGATTTGCCCTTTCAGGTGATGATAGGCTGGAGAGCATCTGCTGACACTCTTTTAGCCTATCCCTTGCCTCCCATTGAGAGTATTAGTGCATACTATTACTCATGAGTGTCCTGTGCCTTTAGGCTCCTTGTCTGAAAATTCTTCAGAGCTCCCCTCACTGGTCACACCCTTACACCACCATACATCCCACCATTTAAAACCTTCCATTCTTATTAACCCCAAAATAAACAGATTAAAAAGCTTGATAGAAAAACATTTTTACTCGCCGGTATTAAACTTGAAAGTGCAACATAAGTATAATTAGTAAATAAACCAGCAGGAAATTAGTTGTCAAACTAATATACTATTAAGATGTAGATATACAGTCCTGGAAAATTGAGTTTTTTTCACATGAGTTCACCAAAAAAAAAAAGAATCAAACCTAGACTAAAGTTCAAACCATTGGAAAAATGTAGATATATTGGAGCACTAAATGACAACTAGGTTTTAAATGGGGGTTAAAAAGCCTATTGTCTATCTCATAAAAATAGTAATCATCAGAATTGAAAAAGCTATGATAATAATTCAGCTACACACTTCGTTGGACACCCTTCACCACATCTCAGAACATATTATCAAGTTTCAAGAAGTGGAGCGATGTTTAGGTGAAAAACCCACATGCACAGAAAAAAATTCAAATAGCAATCATACTTATACTCCCAATAGATGGCAATCACAAAGTCAGGGTCGTATTGTACATGTAAAAGAAAATTGAGAAATAGCAATAATAGTGCAGATCTGTATATTTGCTGCACTTATACTGATTATAATGTGATCACATTCAATGTGCTGATTGATAAGATAGTGATAAAAATAACAATTTATTTAAACACATTAGGTTAAAAACAATGCAGTAAAATTATGAATATATTAAACAAGGATATGCAACCAGATTGCCGCTTACAGGATTAAATGGTGAGTATAACAGTACATGTACCCATTACTCACAACCACGCTTTATCACAATAGGGGTTGCCCATGTAGATCCGTAGTCTCGGCGGTTTCCGTCTGGTGGAGTTATACTTTAAGCTGTGTGGATGCCGTTCGTATTCCCTGGCCACGCTTAGCTCCGCACATCTGGACGCATAATTGCGTCATGTCTACACATTTTGGCGTGCACTGACGGCTTTGTCAGAACTTCAAACGTCCTGACAAAGCCGTCTGTGCACGGCGAAACGCGTAGATGTGGAGCAATTACGCATCCAGGTTGGCAGAGCTAAGCGTGACTGGGGAATACAAACAGCATCCACACAGCTTAAAGTATAACTCAAACCATTGGATTGGTTGAGATCATCAGTCATAATCTCAGCCAAAGAGGCAGGACCGGGACCTACTGTCCTCCCCCCCGGCCCCACCCCTGCAGGGTGGGTGGGGGCCCTAAATAAGAATGAGGGGGGGCTTGAAATCCATCCAATCAGAGTGCTCTGTGTCATTTTACACAGCGCGGCAAAATTCCAAAGAACTTTCCCACGCTGTGTAAAATTACAAAGAGCACTCTGATTGGCTTAAACCAACTAATCAGAGTATTTTTAGCCTAATTGCAGGGCGGGGCAAGGCTTTATAAGCCTTCCCCCACCCTGCAGAGCTCAGTCTGCACGTGTCACGTATTCATCCGCTTATAGAAATGTGGTTAATGAAATTTACTGTCCACACAGGAAAAGTTGTGCCGAGCAGCAACCTAATCCACAGAAGGGTTAATGCTGAGCAGCAATTATGCAAATGAAACCTGGTGTCACGTATTCATCCGCTTATAGAAATGTGGTTAATGACATTTACTGTCCACACAGAAAAAGTTGTGCCGAGCAGCAACCTAATCCACAGAAGGGTTAATGCTGAGCAGCAATTATGCAAATGAAACCTGGTAACTGACTTTGGGGTCAAAGGCCGGTTACAGCCTTTCAGAACTAAAGGAGGGGTATTTAGGCCCAGTTCTCATCCTGCTCAGTGCCCTGTCGTGGTTTCCCTTGTGGTTGTCCGAGAGCGCGTTTCTGTTATTAGTTTTCTACCTGTTTTTTGACTTTGGCTTTGTTTATTGACTTCTCTATATTCTGGTATCCTGACTCCTGGCTTTCCTCATCGCTGCGTCCCTTTCTGTATTCCCTGACCTCGGCTAGTATTTTTGACTATTCTATGTACGTTAAATCCAGCCATTCTAAGGACCGGTAACACGTTACTTATTTGTCATCCGTGCTATACAGTTCTACGTGCTGGATCAAACAGTAATCCTGACAGCGCGGAGCCCTCCATGGGTAAAGATGGATTATTTTTTTTGTGTCAGGTTTTTTCCTTTTTTGTCGGGTTTTTTTTTTGCGCTCAGATTTTGTATTTCTTTTTAAGTTCGATGGGTATGATGGCTTTTTATTTGGCCTTTTGGGGGCTGGAAAATTAAGATTTTAGAAGAAAGAAGACATCAAATGGTAAGTTTTTTTTATTTTTATTTACAGGTTAGTTATTTTATTCACCCCTCACTATTTTTAGCGTGATAGGGGGTAGGTAGGGGATAGATTTTTTTTTCGGGTGGGGGGAGGTGACTAGGGGCTTGAGGACCCCTAGTCACCTTGGAAGGGGGGGATTTTCATTTAGGACCCCCACCCGCCGCTCAGGGGTGGGGGCTGGGGGTCAGGACAGTAGGTCCCCCCCCACATTCTCATTTATGGCCCCCACCCACCGCTCAGGGGTGGGGGCCGGAGGGGGAGGAGAGTAGGACCCCCCTCATTGTTATGTAGGGCCCCCACCTTCCGCGCAGGGGTGGGGGTTGGGGAGGAGGACAGTAGGTCCCCCCTCATTCTTATTTAGGGCCCCCACCCACCGCTCAGGGGTGGGGGCCGGGGGGAAGGACAGTAGGTCCCCCCTCATTGTTATGTAGGGCCTCCACCCGCCACGCAGGGGTGGGGCCGGGGGGAGGACAGTAGGTCCCCCCTTCATTGTTATTTAGGGACCCCACCCACCGCTCAGGGGTGGGGGCTGGGGGCTGGGGGGAGGACAGTAGGTCCCCCCTCATTGCTATGTAGGGCCCCCACCCGCCACGCAGGGGTAGTGGTTGGGAGGAGGACAATCGGACCCCCCCTCATTGTTATGTAGGGCCTCCACCCGCTGCACAGGGGTTTATGCAATGCTCCTGCTGTCTTCCAGGATCTAATTAAGGATGTACTAAGGAACTTCTTAAATCACTGTGCTTCTGTCTTTCTGGCAGGAGTTGCAGTCTATATGTATAGGGGCATAGTGTGTGCATATAGAAGGTGGAGTGTGATTATAGGGGCTATGGTGAGAGTTTATAAAGCATATAATGTGTGTATATGTGTATAGCGGTTGTATGTGACTAGGAGTATAGTATGTGTAGTGTGTGTGTATTGTGTGTAAAGATAGCCTGTTTAATTGTTCCTGGTGAGGTGTTTGATATTCCTGTGCCTAGCCACTGCGAGTACCACTTACATCAACTTTGAATGGGAAATTGCTTGAGTCATTGATACTTGAGTGGAATATGTTACTGCTGTGCCTAGTTACTGATTTAGATCAAATTATTTTCTTAGTGTTTTTGTTTTTATTGTTTCTTGTAATAATTACAATGATTTTCATTCTTAACCCCTTTTTGATAATGTCAGAAGGGTCATCATCACATAAAGCCAGGGTGAATAGCGTTTTCACAACTATGGTGTCAGGAATACATGTATGTATGTATTCCTGACACTAGTGTTCCTTTAATCAAATGAAAGTAACATTCTGGTCACCATAACAACTTCATCTACCTGAAAATGCTATGATGCCAGGAGGCCCTGGGTGCTCTCTTTCCTTTAAGGGGTTAAACCTCTCTCAAATAAACCTCTCTTGCATATCCTTCCTTCCTTCTTGCTGCCCCTTCCTTCTTCTTGCTGCCCCTTCCTGCTCCTTGCAGACCCTTCATGCTCCTTGCAGACGCTTCTTGCTGCCCCTTCCTGATCCTTGCTGCCCCATGCTGTTCCTTTCTATTCCTTCCTGCTCGTTGCTGCCCCTTCATGCTCGTTACTGCCCCTTCCTGCTCGTTACTGCCCCTTCCTGCTCGTTGCTGCCCCTTCCTGCTCGTTGCTGCCCCTTCCTGCTCGTTGCAGCACCTCCCTGCTCATTTCTGCCTCTTCCTGCTCATTTCTGTTCCTTTCTGCTCCTTCTCCTACTTTACCATTCTGCTCCTTCTGTCCCT